>NW_025335550.1:19795344-19796963 GCF_004798865.1 Varanus komodoensis | reverse complement strand
TGTGTGTGTGTGTGTGTGTGTGTGTGTGTGTGTGTGTGAGAGAGAGAGAGAGAGAGAGAGAGAGAGAGAGAGAGAGAGAGAGAGAGAGAGAGAGAGGTGTCTAAACCATGTTTATTATATTGCAAATGGAAAGGCAGGGAAACTGTGTTAACCATCTAATAACTGACCCCAGAGAAGCATTAAATCTGCACAGGTTCAGAAAAGGAGCATGAGTGAGTGATAAAGATCAGCATGAAATCAAGGATTTGGAATTGTCTCATGTTCTTCAGCATCTCTTGTGCAGGCAAATCCACTGAGAAGTAACCTCCAAAGCAACAGGAGAGTTTCACCATAAATCCAACACTCCACAGGCAGGAGATCAGTTACTGAAAAGTTGGAGGTATCTCCTTAACAAATAAAAAATGGAGCACTTGATATTAAAAAGTGTGGAGCCTAGCTTAAAAGATTTGATCAGCTGTACAATTTTTCATGTGCTAAACAATTGTGTGTTGAACTTTATTCATGCCTTGAATTGCAAGCATGGTGGCAGGCATTTACAGGAAGTTTAAATTATTCTTGAAGAACAGTTTAATTTGGTATGTTCTGAGTTATTTCTTTCCATTACATTGTTACAGTCTCAATCTGCATAGTTTAAATGAATAACGCTTAGCTCTTTGTAGACATCTGTCTGTTGCAAAGCTATCAAGATAAACTGTACTATTTTGATAAGGCTGTTCGCTTTTCCTTTTTTCCTTTTCTTTTTTAGCATATAATATCAAGTCGATGTCTATATGGAAATTGCTTTGAGAATTTTCTTTATGAATTACAGGGAATGAAACACTTTCCTGTCCATTTACATAAAAGTGAGCCACCTACTCATAGCATTTGTTCCGAGTGATGTTATGTTTGATCAGCCTTTCCCAAACTGGCACCCTACAGATGTTCTGAACTATAATTCCCATCATGCCTGGCTGTTGGCTTTGCTGGCAGTAGGTGATGGGAGAGGTAATGTTTTGTATTTTGGAACATCTGGAGGATACCACATGGCTAGAATGTAGCAAGTAAATACACCATGCAGAAGTCTTACAAATCTACTCAAGAATTAAATAATTAAATATTTTTGATAATAAGTCAAGGGCAGGCAACCTAATTCCCTCCAGTTGTTTGTACTGCACCTTTCATAAGCCCCAAAGAACAAGGCCAGTGGTCAAATATTCTAGGAATTGTAGTCAAAAACACCTGGAAAGAACCATGTTGTCTACCTCTGCATTTTTCCTATTGGTCTTAAGTTGGTCTTAAGGGACTAGAGGAGGGGTTGAAGGGTTAGAGGAGCACGTCTCTGACTTTTGGGCTGGAGAACATGACCTGTCATCCATAGTGTCATCTTCTCATTTGTTCTACCAGCCTATTTCTCAGCCACTAGCTTATAACCATCTAAGGGGTCACACTACACATTGTACCAAGCTGTAGTGAAGAGCAGACTGTGGACCCCTTGGCCAAGGAAGAGTTAACGCTTGGTCCAGAGGCCAGGCTGCTTCAGCCAAGTGGCGATTCAAGGAAAGCAAGGTGCCATGGCCGCAGGAGGGCTAAATAGCGTTTGCAATGGAAAAAGCCACGAGATACTGTAAATTACTTTGAAG
>NW_025335550.1:19778767-19795244 GCF_004798865.1 Varanus komodoensis | reverse complement strand
CTGTAATAATTGATAACTTGGGGGTGGCTTTTACTTTGCACATAGGTATGGCTATCAGAATTTTAAAAATACTCTGACAGGATCTCTTGTACCCTTCATGTACCTTTTCAGACCTTAAGTTCTTCTTTTGAGGCCCTTTTCCAGATGTCTATAGTAGGTGGCTACTGTAGAAGCTTTTTATTTAACTTTAGTGCCAGTTGAAGTATTTTCTATGGTCCAGGTCTTTTAGTTGGTTGTGGTTCTAGTTTGTTTTTGCTAGTATCTTTATTCTGTTTTTACACATATTCTGATGCATGGTTTGATTGTATATGCAGATTGTTAATTTGTTTTTATTGTTACTATAAACTAGCCTGAGAACTTCATTATAGGACAGCATGTTGAATAAACAAACTAAGAGAACAATTCTGTCATCCCTCACTAAATGTCCAAGGACTATAGGATTTTCTGAATTCCCCTTCTGAGGTCCAAAACATTCCAGCTTTGGGAAGGGGTGTCAGAGATCTGACCATCTTTCCTTGCTTTCTAGAAGCTGCCCTGGAAATAACCAGCTCCAAAGTCAAAAATAATCTCCAAGGAGGAGGAAGTGGGTCATTCAAGTAGGTCAATATGGGTGGAGACTGAAGAGACCAGAATATGATCTCTCTTTAACCTTGTCCAGCTTTCCGTCTCCCTCCAGAATGCCCTTGCTAGACACACTAAAAAGCTTATCTAGCAAAATCTACAGGGAAGGGGGACCATGAGACCAAGATCAACTCTGCCACTCTTTCTGCCCTACATTGAATGATTGGACTCCCCTGAGTTTGGGAGCATCTGATCACTGAGATCACAATCAGTAGAACTGCAAGTAGGATCCTAACAAACTAAATGCAAGCACCTTTTTTCAAGTCCAGAGGACAGGCAAATGTGTAATTTTGGCACAGGAGCTCATTGGGCACCTGTCAAGGTCCATCCCTTAACAGGGGACCATTGCGGACTACTGGAAACTACTGGAGGCTCCACTACTGCTCCTTGCCTATCCATCTGCCACTGCCTCAGCCTATCACTGTAGCCAAGAGGGAAAACATGAGCCTGCTGCTAGATGCAAATACCATTATCCATAGGAAAAGCTTTGTGGAGAAATGGTTGCCAAAATGGTTAGGCCTGGTAGCAGGCACTGATTCTGTTCTATTCTTTTTATTATTCTAATAGTGTGACTTCTTTTTAAAGAGTTGTTCTCTTGCTTTGTTTGGACCTGACACTAGACTTAACCACATGCTCCCACTGGAAATGGAAAAGGAAGAGTGAGTGGATATTGGCGAAGGACAAGAGTGGAGCCCACTGAGAACATCTGATCCAAGGGTCCCCTACTTTGGCTTATGACTCCTTAAAAATCACAGATTGGAAATAACAAGAACTTCCTTCCATCCCTTCCACACATATCCCTTCTTATACCAAAGACTCTGGTAGTCTCCAGGCCAGGTGCCAAGACATGGAGAAGTGAGGGTCTCCAGAGGGAAGTGGGTCCACAGAAGGGGACCAATTTATGGGAAGTGAGATGGCCAGTCTCCATAGACTGAGCTGGGTCTATGGACTGGAGGTTGCCACCTCCTGCTTTGAAAGACAATCAGATGACAGGGCTTTTTTCTAATTATTTTTTTCTTGTGAGTATCAAAATCAAACCCCCCAAATTAAAAATAAACAAAATGAAATAAATATCACAGTTGTCTGACATGCAATTTTTGTGAATCTCTTACAATGAATACATATATACTATGCAACCCTATCTATCATGTGTACAAAATATACTGTTACTAAAGATAATGATGCATTGACTCCAACAAAATCAGCCTAGATATCCATGTATTTGTCTATTGGTAAATTACACCTAAAAGCCACCCATTCAACAATGCAAAGCTTTATCAAGTTAATAACACTCATTGTGTTATTGCAAATGGCCATTTGTCCTTCCAGTGTAGTAATATTAGTCTTTTAGCTGTCAAAAGAAAATGAAGGATCCATTTACATTGACCTTGCATTAAATTCCAAGAGATGGGTAGATAGTTCAGAAGAACGTGAGTGCAAATGGAGGAAGACACATAGCGGACGAAGTTGAGCCCTGATTTTGCTATAATGAAGTATAGGGGCAATAAGGGTAACAAAAAAGAATCAGCAGCTCACAGTCGCTGTTCAGTCATCTATCTGCTGCCTAGAGGAGCTTTTTAGGATTATCCAGGGCCTATTATATGCTGACCCAAAGGATGTAGTAGACCACTCTGAAGTCTGTCGTCAGGACTTAAGACTCCAGTGTTATAGCACTGCCTGGTCTAGCTTTATTGGATGTGTTTTGGCTGGTATGGCTCAAAGATGCTTGGACAAATTTGTTCAACCGCATCAATACTAGACCCTTGCCCATCTTGACATATAAAAGCTAGCAGAGTGGGAAGAGCTGGCTGAGCAAGGGAAGTGATGAGCACCTCCTTCACAACTCCTTAAGAAGACTTTCCTGGGTCCAGAAGATCCTGACAACTTTAAGCCAAGGGCAAATATTTGCTTCCAGGGCAAGGATCTTGAGCAAGTAATAGCCAACTAGCTCCAAGCACTGTTGGATTAGGTTGATTGTCTGGACCCATTTCAGTCAGGGTTCAGGCTGGGCTTGGGCACAGAAACAGCTTTGGTAACCCTGCGTGATGACCTTTCTTGGGAGAAAGACAGAGAGACTGCAACCCCATTGATACCCTCATATCTCTCAGTGGCTTTCGATATCATCAACCATGGTATCGTTCTGGGGCAACTGCCTGAGCTGGGTGCAGCGGGTACTGCACTGCAGTGGTTCTGCTTCCACTTGGAAACATGGGGAATATTGCTTGGCCACAATGATTTTCCAGAATGGGGTTCCTCAGGGGTCATTCCTATTCCCCATGTTATTTAACATCTATATGAGGGCACTGAATTGGGTCAGTTGGAGTTTCTCAATGAGCTGCCATCAATACATGGAAGACATGCAGTTTTCTTTCTCATCCTCATCAGGTGAGGCTGTGGATGTACAATTACAAATTGTATTCCTATTATTGGATGGGTAAAGAAAA
This sequence comes from Varanus komodoensis, assembly GCF_004798865.1. NCBI lineage: Eukaryota > Metazoa > Chordata > Lepidosauria > Squamata > Varanidae > Varanus > Varanus komodoensis. The sequence goes on along the minus strand of NW_025335550.1, from coordinate 19,792,179 downwards.
CTAAAGAAAACAGCCATTGAAAACAGCCAAAGCATATGAGTAAGAGAAGCATATGACACTTTCAACAAGTGGCCAATTTGGACAAACCTTTATTGAAATGACATTGTGGTGCCCAATGTATTCAAAATATCATTTTTTGCTGAATTAAACATAACCTAAGATCTCTTACCTGCTCTGAGATAGACGCCAATGAAGCAATCCACTGAAACATAGAAACATAGGACACTACAAATTCATTGTTCCATTCTTGCTTATGAATGTCTAATATTTATATCATAAATAATATAGTATTATATTCATTCACTGATTATTATAAACCTGGATTATGGATCAGTATAGCTCTTCAGTCTTGATCAATACTTCCATTAACAAAGGGGCTGTGAAGCTGTAAAAGCAGCAGGGCCCTAGATTTTACTGGAGGTTTCTGCTGCACATAACATCAGACAAGACCTTTGGACTTGACAAGAGGAAGAATTTTGCATTTGGATATCTGCTAAGCAGGGATGTGAAGGTCAGGACATTTTGGAGGGCACTCATGCATGGGGGTCACCATAAACTGGAGATGGCTTACTGGCACAAAACCAAATCACATGAGTAGAGAACATACAGTGAGAATCAGCTCAGGACAGTTAACCACCGCTTGACCCATATGGTGTCCGTAGACTGGAACGAGATGTCTTCCTGCCTGAGAGCCAGGATCTTAACCATGAGAATGAGAACTGCGACATGCAGGCACAAGGCTAAACATACTAGGGCTGTGATATTTGGAGAAGGCTTCCAGAATTACAAGAGGAGAAAGTCTAAACAGGGAGCTATGGGATTTCTTGCTACTTAAATCACTTGGTAATTCATCAGGCATTCAAGTTAATGAACAGGGGCAGGCTGAGTGATTGCCTGTTAACTACACAGCACTTACAATCTGTCCCAGGAATGGTTGCATGACAGAGACAAAGGCCTTCCTTTAGCATAGTTAGGCTGATTAATAATACTGTGAGGCTGTCTGGTGGTAGAGTATCTAGGATCGAGTGAGACTAATCGGACCCTGTTCCCACTTAGACTGTTTATTTTGATTGGTCACTTATCAGATGCTGCTAGGTGCACCTACCATTATCCACAGGAGGAGCATTGCGGAAAATGGTTCGCTAAAATGATTATCCCCTGTAGCAGGTGCTAATATATTTTTAATAGTGTGGTCCCTTTGAAAAGGTTTGTTCTCTTGCTTTATTTGGACTTGAAATCAGCCTTTTACCATAACATCCAACAGGGAGAGCCCATTAAGCCAAAGCTAACTCACTTTCAATTAATTATTTCCTACACTCTGTGCTGGTGCTGGTTTTGAAGGCTCCCACAGCAGGCCCCCTCCATCAAAGCATTGATTTTCTCACTACCATTGGCTCCATCGACAGCCTGCCAGTAAGTGATTAGCTAGTGGCATCTTCTGCTCCTCACCACCACCACTGTTGTCTGGACCTGAGCAAAAGGCTGGTCTACAAGTCAGTTGCCATGGTGGAATCCAGGAACAAGTCCAGGAGGCTCTTCCCAGTGACCCTGTCATAGGGTACAAGCCCTCAGCATGTGCTCAACCAGGTTGCTCCTGAACACTGCTGCCTTTGCTACCTTAGAAAGGCAAAAATGGGGGGACGGTCTCCGTGTGCACGCTTTTAGGTGGGTCGGTGCAGATGGGAATTGGCAAAGCATAAGACGAGGTGTAAGTGCTCAGCTGGATCCCACCTATATAGTGGGATCAGTAAGTATATCCATTCAATTTTTTATTATGATTTTTTGAGTCAAGGACTGTGTCAAAACATTGAAGGGGTACAAAAGCTGAAGGATAACTAGAGATAGATCTGATCTACATGTTGGGCCAGGAGATGTAGCACATGTCAGTTTGTGTCCTGGAACTGGCAAAGATCAAACTCCTCGAGGATCCCTAGTCACAAGCTTTAGAGGCCTGAAGGAGGGTGACAAGATGAATCTGGCAGTTTTAGGAAGGAATTTTAGGAGGATAACTGATTTCATCCCTCTATGACAATATTCAGAAGTGCTTCAAGACAGAGTGCTCTTTGTGGTACAAACTAGAATACATAATTCAGGTATTCCACCTCCTTAGTGGATTTGTTCTGTTAAGAAAATTGATGGAGAAAGCAATAGTGAGAAAAACACCAGAGGATCACCAATGGAAGAAAATCTCCTCTAGACTCTATATGAGAGAGTCCCCCTGTGAGCACAGCTGGAATATTTATAGTGCCATCAGTGGCTTTCACAAACGGCTACCATGGGGTGACTTGCCCATTCATACAATAGCTGCCATAGTGGGCATGGCTGGTCATGTTTGCCCCTTCATTTTGGCCAAAACTCTCTTCTGCCCAACTGTGATAAGAGTTAACATGAGTCCTGTTTTCTTTAGCACGGGCCGTGGGTGACTAGTTGCTTTGTCCTACTGAGACTGGTTTTGTATAAGGTTCTATAAGGTTGTTATATAATTTGCATCCCCCTAAGTTTGGGTTCTATAAGCACCTGTCTCCTGCAGAGGAGTTAGATTAGGGTTAACTTCTTAACTTGTCTAACATGTCTCATGTGATATCATTTTGCATCGTTGTACAGCACCTACCAGCCTAGCTTGAGTCTTTCCAGGAATCTTTATGTTTCATAATTGTAGAGCCTCTGATGAGGAGAGAAGGAACTCGAAATAAAATTAATGAATCGATTCCCTCCCTACTGCCAATTCTGTTCAATTAAAACTCCTTGAGGGCCCATTTGATGTTAGATTTCCCATGTGGCATTTGTCACAGGATAGCAGATGGGAGGTAGCCATTTCCCATATGCAGGCTCTCAATCATGATTGCTTACTACATCCACTCACAACTTATCAGTGGAAGAAAGCTGGAATGTGATGGGCCCGTAATGTTGCTGTTGTCAACTTTATTATTATTATTATTACACTTCTTTAAAGTGTATTTTTACACATTATTACACTATAATCTAATTGTGTGAATAGATCCTAACAGATTTATCAGTGGGCACTCTTTTTTGTGTGCATGTTCTTTTTGAAGTGAAATTTATTTAATTTGGTACACTTTTCTTTGGGACACAGGTGTGTCAGTTTGCCTTAAACGCATTAGTAGAACAGCACTGCCATAGCCAACCAGATAGGGAAAGCAAAATTCTGTTCTTGATCTGGCTTAGCTATCAATACTTCAAGATTAGGCCTCAGTTGTTCTCCCAAGGGGCAGACAGTTTATAGCTGTCACTAGACTAGCTAGCCATTTCCATTCTTCACTGGCTGGGTTATCAGCCACAGTGGGTTGCTGCATCATGAGAATACAGGGCAGGTAGGCCAAGGTGGTTTACTTTGGGTTTGTGAGCTGCCTGACTAGCCATGACTTGAATTGGAACTCTTTGACCCATGAGACTGTCATCTCATCTTGACGTGGAAAACGCTGTGCATCATGGGTCAAGCACAACCTCAAGTGAGCCTCTCAGAAAGAGTGCCACCCCCCCCCCCCCCCCGATTTTGATGAGCAGCTAGCAGGCAAGCACTGCTGAAAGCTTCCCCAAAAGTCCCCCAGTGGCACCCTGGGGCAGCTGGGAGAGGATCCCCACCACCTTGATAAGCCCTTTGGGCCTCTGTGTAGCTGTGGGCACCAGAGACTGATGCAGCTAGTTTGTGAACAATTCATCACCTCCCGCTGCCGTGCCCCTGGGCCTCACACTGATGGCAAGGAACAGAGATGACACTATGATCCCTTTATGTAACAGCTGCTTCACCTTCTGCTTTAATCCAGGTGTTTTCACAATGCACTTTTCATTTAATTACAGTGTTATGTGTTATCTGAAATGCATTTATTTTATCTGATTTTTTGTGTCATGCCTTTATCTCATAAGGCTGATTCCCTGTATATCTGTTGTGATTTACATAAATGAGATGATGATGACGCCAGTGACGCTAATGATTTACTGCCCTACCTTCCCAGGTAGGTATTTTTAGCATCATAAAAATGCATCAATTACATTAAAAAACTTTACATATGTAAGTTATATAACACAACCATTAAAACTAAGCTAAAAACATAAAAGAGATAAAATCTTAAAGGAGCAAGTTTCCAGGGCCATGTTACATCTGAAAAAACCCAAGTGAACAAATGTACAGTGGTACCTTGGCTCACGAACTTAATCCGTTCCAGGACTCTGGTTATGACCCAAATTGGTTGTGAGCCAAGTCAAATTTCCCCATAAGGTTCAATGTAAATAAGGTTAATCCATTCTGCAACTATTTTTTTTACTCACAAAAATTTGAAGCAAAGTGACAAAGAACAACAAAGATCGTGGCAATCCCCTCCCCCCCCAGTGATCGTGGGCGCGCGGAGGGAGGTGGGCGCCAGCACGCAGGGGGGAGGCGGACACAGGTGCCGGCATGCAGGGCAGAGGCAGGCGAGGGCACACTCGGGCAGGGAACACGGGCGCAATCATGGCCATCTCCCCCAGCACAAAAGCGGCCGTCTCCCCCCACCCCAGGACGACCGCAATCCTGCCCGTGCAGGGAAGTCGGGCGTGCTCACGATCGTCACCCAATGCAGAGTTCATGACCTGTGGCAGATTTTTTCTGAAATTTCTGTTTGCGACACAGTTTGGTCATGAACTGAGGTGTTCGTGAGCCGAGGAACCACTGTATTTCTAGTTGTTGCCTACAACTCAGCAATGTGTTCTACCACCCTTGCCTAGGAGAGGGAATTCGACAGTCACTTTGGGGCATATCTAGATAAGAACATAAGCAGAGCCATGCAGGATCAAACCAACAGTCCGTCTAGACCTGGACTCTTCTGTCCATGTTCTCCAGCAACTCCATGTACTGCTTCTGACACTAGAGTTAGGACATAGCCGTCAGAACTAGCAGCCATTGACAAACTTCTCCTCCATCAAGTGGGCCAATCCCCTTTTAAAACTGTCCAACTTAGTGGTCATCAGCACATCTCACAGAAATTAATCCCATTGTTTAACTATGTGCTGTATGAAGAAGGCCTTCCTTCTACCTGTCCTGACCTCCCACCAATAAGTTTCATGGGATGAACTCAGGTTCTAGTGCTATGAGAGAGGGAGAAAAAGGTCTTCCAATCCAATCCACTTTCTCCATAGCACACATAATGCTGTCCACCTCTCTCATGTTTCCTCTTACTCACCTTTCCCCATGCAACTTGCAACTCTTCTTCAAGTGGGAAGTTGTTCCAGTCCAATGATCATTTAGTTGTCCTTTTCTGCACCTTTTCCTGCTAATTCTACCTTTAGGTGTGGTGTGGTGTGGTGACCAGAGCTGTGCGCAATATTCTAAATGCAGGCACACCATAGCTTTGGGAGTGGGCAATATCTATCCTCTCACCTACTGGGACAAATCAGGATCCTCACGTATCTGATGGGTTTGAGAGGAGACGGGGGAAGTAAACATTTAATACAATCACCTTTGTGGATGTCTCAGGTGTGTTTTATGGGGAGAGTTTTTTGTTTTTTTGTTTTTTGCTGCAATTCTTGAATGACTATCTTCAGAAAATGGTGCAGGACAGAACCTGAGATCTCTGATGAGAGTGTGGGAATTTCTTTATTATAGTTAGTCCCATTCTTACTCTAAAAGGAACTCAAGGTGGGTTAAATAATCCTCCTTCTCTTCCTCCCCATTTTATCCTCAGAACAGCCCTGTGGGATGCATTAGGCTGAGAGGAAGTGACTGGCCCAAAATCACCCAATGGGCTTTATGGCTGAGTGGGGAACTAGAACCCCCATTTCCTGCATCTCCGTCCTACACTCCAACCACTAAACACACTGTATTTTCCACAGCACCCTGGGAGAGGCCAGTTACACATATTTCCCCCTACCCCAGAAGACAAAGAGTTGCACAAAAATGACTTCCGCTAATGTATACATCTAGATGTAAATCTAGCAATAATTGTTATAATTAAAATTGGAAAAAAAACAATGCAACTCACCACAGATGGGAGGTCTGTGACCAGATGATTCATGCACCTGCTGAGCTTTCCAGATACTGTTGACAGGATGCTTCGAAGTCCAGCTCTCCATTCTTTGTTGTTGTTGTTGTTAGTCGCAAAGTCATGCCCAACCCATCATGACCCCATGGACAACATTCCTCCAGGCCTTCCTGTCCTCCACCATCTCCCGGAGTCCACTTTAAGCTCACGCCGACTGCTTCAGTGACTCCATCCAGCCACCTCATTCTCTGCCGTCCCCTTCTTCTTTTGCCTTCAATTGTTCCCAGCATTAGGCTCTTCTCCAGGGAGTCCTTCCTTCTCATTAGGGGTCAAATATTTGAGTTTCATCTTCAGGATCTGGCCTTCAAAAGAGCAGTCAGGGTTGACCTCCTCTAGGACTGACTGGTTTGAACGCCTTGCACTCCAAGGGACTCGCAGGAGTCTCCTCCAGCACCACAATTCAAAGGCCTCAATCCTTTTGCACTCAGCCTTCCTTATGGTCCAGCTTTCACAGCCATACATTGCAACTGGGAAAACCATAGCCTTGACATGGACTGGAAAGTCATTCTTCAGACTGAGGAGTGTCTCCCATCACATAGGAAAAAAGGCACCTCCATACCACTGGTGGCAAAACTTTCAGAAACCGAGTGCACAAACTGCAACCCAAAACCCACTTATTTATCTCAAAGACCCAAAACTGCATAAAACCTGAATACTAAGGTTTTGGTTTAGAAAAAACAACTTACAGCCAGTCTAACCAAATATATGTTTATATCCTTACCAGAGCAATGACTGCCAATGTGAAAGCTTGGACGAGTCACGGCTAATGAGTCACAGCTTGTGATGTCATTGCCTGGTGCAACTACTCCTTTCCAAGCATGTGCGTGGCCCCCATGAGTGCTGTAATCCAAAGCTTGGCTGCTGGGGCAACGAAGCATCTGTGCTAGCTCTGCAAGCCCGTTTCTGAACACGTGTGATAAGTTTGCCACCACTGCCCTACCTCTACCCTGATGCACACCCCGAACACTAAGATAGGGCTAAAGGTCCATTGAAAAGAAGTGATTTTGAAAGAGCCTTCTTGAGTAGCTTTTTCTGCACAGCTCAGCCATTCTGCCCATTCTAAGCATGTTGCAGTCATCAAATTCATGCAAAGACACCTCGTTTATCTAACCCTAACCCTACCCTGGTGCACACCTCTAACCCTAATATAGGGTTAAAATTCCATTGAAAGTAGGGTGATTTGTGAAAGCCCTTCAATAGTAGCTTTTTCTGCACAGCACAACGTTTCTCCCCATTCTAAGCACGTTGCAGCCATCAAAATCATGCCTGGAAATCCCGTTTTTCTAATCCTTACCCTACCCTGGTGCACACCTCTACCCCTAAGATAGGGCTAAAGTTCCATTGAAAAGAAGTGATCTTAAAAAAGCCTTTCTTGAGCGACTGCTTCTGCACAGCTCAACATTTCTGCCCATTGCAAACAAGTAGCAGCCATTAAATTCATACCAAGACACCTCATTTTTCTAACTCTAACCCTAACCTGGTTCACACCCCTAAACCTAATATAGGGTTAAAATTCCAATGAAAGTAGGGTGATTTGGAAAAGGCCTTCTATAGTAGCTTTTTCTGCACAGCTCAACGTTTCTGGCCATTCTAAGCACGTTGCAACCATCAAAATGATGCCTGGACATCTCCTTTTTCTAACCCTAACCCTACCATGGGGCATCCCCCTAACCAAAAGCTAGGGGTACAGTTCAATTGCAAAGAAGAGATTTTGAAAAAGCCTTTCTTGAGTGGCTTCTTCTGCACAGCTCAAAGTTTCTGCCCATTCTAACCATGTTGCAGCCATCAAAATGATACCAGGACACCTTGCTTTCCAAACCCTAACCCTGCCCTGCTGAACATCCCTAGCCTTCATATAGGGCTGAATTTCCATTGAAAAGAGTGCGATTTTGAAAAAGCCTTCTTCAGTAGATTTTTCTGGACAGCTCAATGTTTCTGCCCATTCTAAGCACAATGCAAACATTAAAATCTTGAAAGGACACCTCGTTCTTCTAACCCAAAACCTACCCTGGTGCACACCTCTAACACTATGATATGGCTAAAGTTCCATTGAAAAGAAGTGATTTTTCAAAAGCCTTTCCTGAGTGGCTTCTTATGCACAGCTCAACATTTCTGCCCTTACTAAGCATGTTGCAGCCATAAAAGTCATGCCAGGACACCTCGATCTTCTAACCCTAACCCTACCCTGGGGCACCCCGCTAACCCAAAGCTCGGGGTAAACTTCCATTGCAAAGAAGTAATTTTGAAAAAGCCTTTCTAGAGTTGCTTCTTCTCCACAGCTCAACATTTCTGCCCATTCTAAGCACATTGCAGCAATTAAATTCATGCCAAGAAACCTCGTTTTTCTAACCCTAACCCTAACCTGGTGCACACCCCTAACCCTAACATAGGGTTAAAGGTCCATTGAAAGTAGGGTGATTTGGAAAAGGCCTTCTATAGTAGCTTTTTCTGCACAGCTCACCGTTTCTGCCCATTCTACGCACTTTGCAGCCATAAAATCATGCCTGGACACCTCGTTTTTCTAACCCTAACCCTACTCTGGTGACAACAACTAATCCTATGATAGGTCAAAACTTCCCTTGAAAAGAAGTGATTTTGAAAAAGCCTTTCTTGAGGGGCTTCTTCTGCACAGCTCAACATATCTGCCCATTCTAAGCACGTTGCAGCCAATAAACTCATGCTAAGACACCTCATTTTTCTAACCCTAACCCTAACCTGGTGCACACCCCTAACCCTAATATAGGGTTAAAGTTCCTTGGAAAGTAGGGTGATTTGGAAAAGGCCTTCTATAGTAGCTTTTTCTGCACAGCTCAACATTTCTGCCCATTCTAAGCATGTTGCAGACATCAAAGTGATGCCCGGAAACCTTGTTTCTCCAACCCTAACCCTGCCCTGGTTCACACCCCTAACCCAAATATAGGGCTGAATTTCCATTAAAAAGAGTGCGATTCGCAAAAAGCCTATTTGAGTAGGTTGCTCTGCACAGCTCAGCGTTTCTGCCCATTCTAAGCAAGTTGCAGCCATCAAAATCATGCCTGGACATCTCGTTTTCCTAACCCTACCCTGGGGCACACCCTTAACCCTAATATGGGGCTTAAGATCCATTGAAAAGAGGTGACTTTTAGGAAGCCTTCTTGATTAGCTTGCTCTGCACAGATCAGCGTTTCTGCCCATTCTAAGCCTGTTGCAGCCATCAAAAGAAGTGATTTGTCAAAAGCCTTCTTGATTAGCTTTTTCAGCACACCTCAATATTTCTCCCCATTCTAAGCACAATACAAACATCAAAATATTGCCAGGACACCTCGTTCTTCTAACCCTAACCCTAACCTGGTGCGCACCACTAACCCTAATATAAGGTTAAAGTTCCATTGAAAGTAGGATTATTTGGAGAAGGCCTTCTATAGTAGATTTTCTGCACAGCTCAAAGTTTCTGCCCATTCAAAGCGCATTGCAGCCATCCAAATCAGTCCTGGACATCTCGTTTTTCTAACCCTAACCCTACCCTGGTGCACACCCCTAACACTAATATGGGGCTATAGTACCATTGAAAAGAAGTGATTTTTAAAAAGCCTTTTTGAGTAGATTTTTCTACACGGGTCAACTTTTCTGCCCATTCTAAGTACAATGCAAACATGAAAATATTGCCTGGACATCTCGTTCTTCTAACCCTTACCCTACCCTGGTGCAAACCTCTAACCCTTTGATAGGGCTAAAGTTCCATTGAAAGTAGGGTGATTTGGAAAAGGCCTTCTATAGTAGCTTGCTCTGCACAGCTCAGCGTTTCTGGTCATTCTAAGCCCGTTGCAGCCATCAAAATCATGCCTGGACATCTCGTTTTCCTGACCCTAACCGTACCCTGGTGCACACCTCTAACCCTAAGATAGGGTTAAAGATGCATTGAAAGTAGGCAGATTTGGAAAAGGCCTTCTATTGTAGCTTTTTCTGCACAGCTCAGCATTTCTGCCCATTCTAAGCATGCTGCAGCCATCAAAATCATGCCTGGACATCTCATTTTTTTAACCCTAACCCTACGCTGGTGCACACCCCTAACCCTAATATGGGGCTAAAGATCCATTGAAAAGAAGTGACTTTTAAAAAGCCTTCTTGAGTAGCTTTTTCTGCACTGCTCAACGTTTCTGCCCATTCTAGGCATGTTGCAGCCGTCAAAATCCTGCCCGGACAGCTCGTGTTTTTCACCCTAACCCTATGCTGGTGCACACCCCTAACCCTAATATGGGGCTAAAGATCCATTGAAAAGAGGTGATTTTTAAAAAGCCTCCATGAGTAGCTTGCTCTGCACAGATCAGCGTTTCTGCCCATTCTAAGCATGTTGCAGCCATCAAAATCATGCCTGGACATCTCATTTTCCTAACCCTAACCCTACCCTGGTGCACACCTCTAACACTAAGATAGGGCTAAAGTTGCATTGAAAATAAGTGATTTTGAAAAAACCTTTTCTTGAGTGGCTTCTTCTGCACAGCTCAACATTTCTGACAATTCTGAGCACATTGCAGCCATTAAACTTATGCCTGGACATCTCGTTTTTTTAATCCTAACCCTACGCTGGTGCACACCCCTAACCCTAATATGGGGCTAAAGATCCATTGAAAAGAAGTGATTTGTCAAAAGCCTTCTTGATTAGATTTTTCAGCACAGCTCAACATTTCTGCCCATTATAAGCACAATACAAACATCAAAATATTGCCAGGACACCTCGTTCTTCTAACCCTAACCCTAACCTGGTGCACACCCCTAACCCTCATATAGGGTTAAAGTTCCATTGAAAGTAGGGTGATTTGGAAAAGGCCTTCTATACTAGCTTTTTCTGCACAGCTGAATGGTTCTGCCCATTCTAAGTACAATGCAAACATCAAAATGTTGCCAGGACACCTCATTTTTCTAACCCTAACCTGTTGCACACCCTTAACCCTAATATGGGGCTAAAGATCCATTGAAAAGAAGTGACTTTTAAAAAGCCTTCTTGAGTAGCTTGTTCTGCACAGCTCAACGTTTCTGCCCATTCTGAGCACGTTGCAGCCATTAAACTCATGCCAAGACACCTCGTTTTTCTAACCCTATCCCTAACCTTGTGCACACCCCTAACCCTAACATGGGGCTAAAGTTCCATTGAAAAGAAGTGATTTTGAAAAAGCCTTTCCTGAGTGGCTTCTTCTGCACAGATCAACATTTCTGCCCATTCTAAGCACGTTGCAGCAATTAAATTCATGCCAAACCACCTCGTTTTTCTAATCCTAACCCTACCCTGGTGCACACACCTAAGCCTAATATAGGGTTAAATTTCAATTTAAAGTCGGGTGATTTGAAAAAGGCCTTCTATAGTAGCTTTTTCTGCACAGCTCAACTTTTCTGCCTATTCTAACCATGTTTCAGCCATCAAAATCATTCGTGGACATCTAGTTTTTCAAACCCTAATTCTACCCTGGTGCACACCCCTAACCCTAATATGGGGCTAAAGATCCATTGAAAAGAAATGATTTTTAAAAAACCATCTTGAGTAGCTTGTTCTGCACAGCTCAATGCTTCTGCCCATTCTGAGCATGTTGCAGCCATTAAACTCATGCCAAGACACCTCATTTTTCTAACCCTAACCCTAACCTGGTGCACACCCCTAACCCTAAGATAGGGCTAAAGTTCCATTGAAAGTATGGTGATTTGGAAAAGGCCTTCTATAGTAGCTTTTTCTGCACAGCTCTACGTTGCTGCCCGGGCTAAGCACGTTGCAGCCCTCAAAGTCATGCCATGACACCTTGTTTTTGTAACCCTAACCCTGCCCTGGTGCACACCCCTAACCTTCATATAAGGCAGAATTTCCATTGAAAAGAGTGCGATTTTGAAAAGGCCTTTTTGAGTAGGTTTTTTTTTTTTTTTTTGCACTGCTCAACATTTCTGCCCTATTCTAAACACAATGCAAACATCAAAATCTTGCCAAGACACCTCGTTCTTCTAACCCTAACCCTACCCCTGTGCAAACCTCTAACCCTAAGATAGGGCTATAGTACCATTGAAAAGAAGTGATTTTTAAAAAGCCTTCTTGAGTAGCTTTATCTGCACAACTCAACATTTTTGCCCATTCTAAGCACATTGCAGCCATCAAAATCATGACAGGACACCTCATTTTTCTAACCCTAACCCTACCCTGGGGCACACCGCTAAACTTCATATAGGGCTGAATTTCCATTGAAAAGAGTGCGATTTTGAAAAAGCCTTTTTGAGTAGATTTTTCTGCACAGCTCAACTTTTCTGCCCATTCTAAGCACAATGCAAACATCAAAATCTTGCCAGGACACCTTGTTCTTCTAACCCTAACCCTACCCTGGAGCAAACTTCTAACCCTAAGATAGGGCTAAAGTTACATTGAAAAGAAGTTATTTTGAAAAAGCCTTTCTGGAGTGGCTTCTTCTGTACAGCTCAACATTTCTGCCGATTTTGAAAAGGACTTTTTGAGTAGCTTTTTCTGCACAGTTCAACGTTTCTGCCCATTCAAAGCACATTCCAGTCATCAAAATTATGCCAGGACACCTCAGTTTTCTTACCCTAACCCTATCCTGGTGCACACTCCTAACCCTAAAATGGGGCTATAGTTCCATTGAAAAAAATGATTTTGAAAAGCCTCCCGTGAGTAGCTGTTTCTGCACAGCTCAACATTTCTGCCCATTTTATGCACATTGCAGCCATGAAAATCATGCCAGGACACCTCATTTTTCTAACCCTAACCCTACCCTCGTGCATACCACTAACCCTAATATAGGGCTGAAGTTCCATTGAAAAGAGGGAGATTTTGAAAAGGACTTTTTGAGTAGCTTTTTCTGCACATCTCAACATTTCTCGCCAGTCTAAGCACATTGCAGCCTTGAAATTCATGTGAAGACACCTTGTTTTTCTAACCCTAACCCTACCCTGGGGCACACCCCTAACCCTAATATATGGCTAAAGTTCCTTTGAAAAGTATTGATTTTGATAAATCCTTCCTTGAGTAGCTTTTTCTGCACAGCTCAGCATTTCTGCCCATTCTAAGCACGTTGCAGCCATCAAATTCATGCCAAGATGCCTCGTTTTTCTAACCTTAACCCTACCCTGGGGCACACCCCTAACCCTAATGTAGGACTCTGTACGTTCTGTTGGCGCTGTCCCTCCAACGCCACAGAGCGATAAAGACACAAAAGGTGGCTGACGTGGCTGGCTCAGTCAAATTTGTCCAAGAGAAGATTTTTTGGTTGAGCCGCGAGGAAAAAGGGAGGATGCCGCCCAGTAGGTGGAGGAAATTATGGCCGTGGTTGAGTGGGGCGCATGCCCCGATAACGTAATGTCCGTAAATCACTCATACATGTTGCTCAGACACATGGCATGAAGCTATCA
>NW_025335550.1:19640128-19778667 GCF_004798865.1 Varanus komodoensis | reverse complement strand
CATGGCATGAAGCTATCAGGAAAAGTCTATACAAAGTTCTTTTTGTAAATTTGATGTGTAAAGCCTGGGAATCTTGAAAATCTGTGTACATTTGGCATTTTGAACGGATGTAAATAACGGATGGGGTACTTTCTATTTTTGTAATGTTGCAATTTTTGGGCCTTTTTGTACCTTTGTAGTATGTTTTTATTTAAATAAAAAATTTCAACCTAATGTAGGACTAAAGTTCCATTGAAAACTAGTGATTTTGAAAAAGTCTTCTTGAGTAGCTTTTTCTGCACAGCTCAGCATTTCTGCCCATTCTAAGCACGTTGCAGCCATCCAAGTCATGCCAGGACATCTCGTTTTTCTAACCTAACCCTGCCCTGGTGCACACCCCTAACCCTAATATAAGGCTTAATTTCCATTGAAACGAGGCCATTTTCAAAAAGCCTTTCTTGAGTCTCTTTTTTGCACAGTTCAACATTTCTGCCCATTCTAAGCACTTTCCAACCATTGAAATCATGCCTGAACCCCTCATTTTTCTATCCATATTCCACTGATGGTGAACCTTTTAGAGACCGAGTGCCCAAACTTCAACTCAAAACCCACTTATTTATTGCGAAGTGCCAATACTGCAATCTAACCTGAAAACTGAGGTTTTAGTTTAGATAAAACAACTCACATCCAGTCCAAGCATCTCCATCTCTCTCTCTCTCTCTCTCTCTCTCTCTCTCTCTCTCTCTCTCTCTCTCCTTGGCAGCCACTGACCGGCCATGCAATAGCTCGAACGAGTCACAGCTAATTATTTGTGGCTCGTGATGTTATCTCCTGGCGCCGCTACTCTGTTCCGAGCATGCACATGTCCTCTATGTGCGCCGTTAGCTGATGTTTGGCTGCTGCGGTGATGCTGGGGCGACTTGGCTCACGTGCCAATGTAGAGGGATCTGCATGCCTGCTGTGGCACACGTGCCACATGTTTCCCACCACTGCTCTAGACCCTCAGTGGCTTGATGATTGTAGAAAAGTGTGTTGTGACACTGCTGCAAAATGCATTACTGTGAACTAATTGCAGGCTTCCCTTAAACAAATCTCTTTCCACTTCACCCCCAGTCAGTGCAATATTAAGATAACACCGCAGAGGGGTGACATAGCGCACTCCTTCTAAGCCAAGGCCTTAGCTTAGTCTAGCCTAGAGAGAATATCAGGATATACATTGGTTAGGCCATTTTTCAAAATCACCCTTCTATAGGACTTATGAATATAATGAATTACTATCTTTGCTTCTAGCTTTGTTTCATTTTTGATGGGAAGCAAGCAGTTTTTTCTGCTCAGTCACACCTACTCAAGTATTTTGGATGTCCCCCCTAATTCCTGTGGGCACCTGTCACTTTTATACCACAGGCAATGGGAGGAAATAGCATCAGAGGTAGGCAGAAAGTTCTGGCTCCAAACAATAACATTCCCCAGGGTGCCTGCTTGAGTTACATAGAGGTGTGCACCAACCCACAACACTTGGTTTAGATTCTAATTCAGGCATTCAGGAGGGAAGCTCAGTTTGGCTCACACTGATCCCAAAGCGGCCTGCTTTGACTCAGGTCTGAATCTGAATCTTGATTTGAAAACCCACATCTTCCTACCTCTTACAGACTATCATTGGAAATCAACTGACGGCAATCACTGTTTTCTGTCTTTGGCCAAAGTGGTTGCTGTTCACAGGCATCGCAGCTCCTTGTGCGTGGATTATGTCTGTCAACTCTCAGACAAATAGCTGCAGGGTATTTCGTGCTACATGCCTTTAAATTTGATTGATTCGTTTTTATTTTTATATAAAAAGGAACTGCAGACAACTTTATTTCTAGACAGAATGGGATGAAATTTAAAATGATGGTTGTTCCTGTAATGTGAACCTGCTTTCGATGCTCCAGAAGGCCTAGGAAGGGTTAGTTGAGGAGCTGACAAAACACTGGAAATACCAGCTGCCAGTCTAGTGGGAATCTGGCTCCCAAGGTCTTTGGAGACATCCTCCTCCCTTTTGTGTGAGGTGAGAACTATTAGAATTGGCCTCAAGGATGCCAGCAATAACAGACAATGGCTGGTTAATGATCGGAACCCAGAATTAATGGCTGGCACCAAGGCCTGGGAGGTGGGCTACCCCCTACGGTCAGCTGACCTGGGCTGGGGGTGGGATGCAGTCCGAAGAAGTGAGCAGCCTTTTGTTCCTCTCCAGGAAGTTTCACTCCTGCGGCCATTTCCCCAATGCATCCTGCATATCCTGTGTTAGAAGGTAGAGTTACTGTACACAGGTTAGGACAGAAGCTGTTATTTGTTTGCCCCAGTAGGCCAACAAGGTCCTTGGTACAGGATTCTTGTCCAGCTGTAACTGGTCTTGTTGTCCAATTCCCCTTTCATCCATCTTCCCCTTCATTCCTGTTTTGATCCTTTTTAGACTCTGTGCTTTAGTCCCTCCATCCCTATACTGTGACCTTTTCATTGAGTTGTTTGTTTCCCCACGTTTGGGATTGCCATGTGCTGAATTCAGTGGCTGGTCCAGGGTGGTCCAGGATTTGGCCCAGCTGGCCTGGGGAGTGAGGATTCCCTGCTGGCTTTCTGTTATGGTCCCATCCAAAGGCATCAAGCCTAACCATTTTCAGATGCACCATTTTGGGCCAGGGGTGGAGGGTATGCACAAGAGCTACCTTTGTAGTTCCAGCGTTTATGAACAGGGATGAGCTTTTCCTCCTACATTTTTTGTGGACAATTGTCAAAGTGGCACAAGGCCCTAGTTTAAAAAATTGCAACATTTCAGAAAGAGAAGCGCAGGATGTTTTGCATAGGATGAGTGTGTTCAGGTTTGGGAGAGTGATTCACTTCCCTTTACCACCCCTTCCATGGGTACATTTGGCAATTTATATGAAAATGGCAAACTCCACAGATTTGGCATCCATGGACACACTGGTGTCCTCCAAGACTTCCAGTGTGCCAGCAAGATCCCATTGAATCCCAGATGCCCCGCCTTTCCTTCACCTTCCCTCTGCTGCAGCCACCCCTGCTGTTGCCTTGCCTTCCCTGCTTCAATTTAACATCTCTTGAAACTGCCCAAACCAGCTTGATTCGGTTACGGCTTTGGCCAGCATCAAAGTATCCACCTAGTTTTAGTGTGCAGCTGCCTTCATGCAAAATGACAAGCAAACCTGCATGGTTACCATGGTTCACAGGTTTGCTTGTTTTACCACGATCTATCTGACAATCAAGTGGTTTCCACTTTATCATGGTTTCCATCCTCTCCACTCAGTCCTCCCACTGTAGCCATCAGTTACATATCCCAATCCCATCAGTTCATTCTCAAGTTGCATCCCTTCCTACCTATATTGTATGCCTCTTCCTCAATAGTCCACATAAACAGGTTGGATGGCTGGAGTGGCTCCTGCAGTTGCTATTCTTTCCAGAAGACTCTATGGTAGTTGTACACCAGGAGCATGGAAACCATGTCCTGGGTTCAGACACTATGACAAACCATAGTGGTATGGAGCAGCCATAGAACAAACCATTATTTCTTATCATAGTTTCTGAAGAGCAAATTTATCATGGAAAAATACCGCAATTGTGTTCAGACAACACAATAGATGAACACTGGTGAAAAACCACCATGGCTTGTCAAGATGTCTGAACGCAGCCTGTATGCCTTCCCCTGTTGGACAGTGGTCTGTTGTAGACCTTGTCTATCTGTCCTCTTTCAACTTGCCTGCGGCCATTTCTGCCTGGTATTACCTTGTATCCTCTTTCATTTGAATGTGTACTCTTATGGGCCACCTAAGAATTAAAATCATTGACCGATGGTTCCCTGCCAGGAACTACTCCTACTCCTTCCCATATTCCATTCCAGCTGTTCCTAGCTGCTATCAGCTCAGTGCTGAAAATGGTGCATGTTTTGTTTCCAAACTTCAGTAATGAAAAACCCTCATTATGAGTATGTGCAGAGTACATAGCTGTAGCTTTTACCCAGGAACACTTTAGATTGCAATCACTCTCCTCCTACACCTACACGTTTCCTCCAAAAGATTCTCACATCAAATTAATTACTTTGAGCCATTGCATAGCACTAAACACAGCTGTTACTTCCACCCATTGCAGCAGTCAAGGGGCAGACACACTTCGAGGCAAACAGGCACTAACATCTCTACAGACAAAAGCTGTTAATGTAGTTTGATCAGTAAGGGAAAAAAAGAATTGCTACAGGTGCAAACGAGGGCTGGAGTCACTGCCTTTAATCTGAAATACATAATAGTGCTCAATTAACTCAATATACATGAATATCATCTCTCTTGGAAACCTTGGCTGATTTTACCATAAGCTCCTTGACTTGTCTGAATAGAAGGCAAATTGCTGGTACATATCCCGGGTCAGCCCCTCTGAGCAGCTGTGCAGAGCAAGTACAAAGGCTGTTTATATCTTTTGGACTGACCCACAGCTGCGTATGCCCCTGTTCTCAAAAGAGCTCTTCAAGTTAAGGAAGCGCTTGCCAACTTCCACTGGAATCAGCACAGGGCTGCCTGGCTCAGAGCATCAGTCATGACTGGATTGGGCAGCTCTATTGACTAATCTGAATGGCTGAAGGCAGAACCGCATGTTCACTAAAACAATCAGAGCCACTGCCTCCACCAAGTGCCACCTCTGTAACATTTCATTCAGTATAGATCTCATGGCATCCATGTGATGTGTGCTGCTGTAAGGACCACAAGCCATAGACTATGATAAAGAAGATGTTCCAGAGGTAGAGGAGGGTTTAGACAAGGGGCTGCCATTTGGGGCAGTGGGCAAGGGTCTTCATACAATTTTTTTCCCCCAATTTATATCCTGCCTTTTCCTACAAAGGGCTCAAGGCAGCTTACATCATTCTCCTCCTCCATCTTATCCCCACAGCAACAACCCTGTGAAGTAGGCTGGGCTGAGAGTCTGTGACTGGCCCAAAGTCACCCAGTTGGCTCCATGGCTGAACGGGGACTAGAACCCAGATCGCCTGAGTCCCAGTCCCACATTCTTAACCACTACACCACACTGGCTCTCAATTTTGATCTGCCCTCAGCCATACAGATATCCCGGCTGTTAAGAACTGTTATTTTGCCATTTTTTTGTCCCTCTCATGAGGACCTTGGCCCAGAATGTTAGATTTTGTCATATAACATGCACTAGTAGGAGCCAAACTGCATGTTAATGGCATCGCATGTAGTAGTGTCTTGTTGAGAATTAGCATTACTTCTCTTTGGTGTAAGTACAGGCAGGCCCCATTTGGAATGGAGCCGTCATGTACGAGGAAGGAGGACTGCACCAGCACTGTTTTCTTTCAGAAAATCCAGTCCCTCTGTGTGAGCAGGGAGGGATTAACAAAGGAAAAAATGCCTCCACTGCTGCCATGAATGGGGAGGGGGATTTGGGATGCAAACGGCCAATTTTCACCTACAGCCTTTGCTATTAGCATAATTTGGCACTGAGCAAACCAGGACGAAGTGCGCTTGAAAATTTCAAGTTAAATATTTGATTGAAATGGACAAAGCAGGGATCACACAAGTTTGTAAATTAGCATGGGACTGCCTGATAGTGTGAATGCCTAACCTTCTTCCACTTAGCAAAAAGCCATGGAACGTCCTGAGATTTCAAGGGTTGTTTATGACTCCATCTAATGCCTAGATTAGAGGAACTAGTCAACCGCTTTTTAAATACACCAGGAAGCACCTCAAGGACACCCTTCACTTTTGCAACCAGTGAGATTCCTGGAGACACCCTGTGAGGTCACAAGAGTGGTGCGATTCTTGCAGAAGCAGCATTTCTGGAAGACACCCAGGCAGGATGTGAGCTTTTGCACTTCTGAACTTCATGTGATTCCACTGAATGTCTTGCCGGAATAAATACCTTGACAGATCCTGGACTCTCAGTTCTGAGTACTCTTTTCCTGAACTCTCTTTTCCAGCAGACTCCACCCTGCCAAGGCTGAGGAAAGTTATGCCATGGCGGTTGGTCCACTGAACCTTCCGGGATTCCTCCATGGTCTTGATGTCTAATTTATCTTCCTGATGTGCCCACTAGAGACCACAGACATGACTGGTATTCTGGGTTAGGCAGGCCTTCACCCCCTTTGATGTCAGGGTTTGTAATTATGCATCCTGAGCTGGTTAGGATGCCGTTGAGCCTGTACCCAGTTTGGGTTGCCCTCCCCTGCCTTAGGACATCCTTTTCCAAGCCTGGGCCTCCAAGTATTGTTATACTCCCATCATCTCCAGACTGTGGGCCAATGTTCAGGGATGATGAGAGTTGCAGTACAACAGCATCTGGTAAACCAAATTTGGGAAAGGTGGACACAGCTGAGCTAAACTTGTCCCAGGAACTTGTCTTTCAGAATGGTTTGCTTCCTGAATATGAAGAAATATTCTGCAGAAACACATATCCCCAAGAAATGTGCTAGCCTGTTATTCAGAAGTGATTGTCACTAAGGGTGACTACATAATGAGGTCATTGTGGCATCTACCATCACACAACAATGGAAAATGCCTTTCTAAAAGAGGCGTGAGATTTCTTCCATACATTAGGGATGGGGGACTGATGCCAGATTAGCATGACTGCATCTGTTCTGGTTCAGGCTACTATTTTAATACTCAACTTTTTCCAGCAGCCATTATTTTACCCCTGAGTTATCAAGTAAAATCCTTTGTTCAAAATCCTTGCTTATCGACAACTAGGAAATTATAATGCAGGTTGCCTTCAGTCTTTCCTGTTTAGTGAATAATTTCAGCAGCCACCATGGGCCAAAAAGTCTATTACTATATACATTATATGTGTATATATATGGTTGTTGCTTTGGGACAGTAAGCAGCCATAGATAAATGAGGATGCTGTACATTTATTTTAAATAGATGAGATGCCAAGGATTGTACTACACATCAAGGGTAACTGTTTGGTGCAGGGAAACATCAATTAAAACTGTATTGGCTGCTCAGCTAACAGTATTAAAAATGTAGACTCCATGTAGATGGCAGTAATGCCCTGTGCGAGGAAGATACGTTTGAAATGACACAGTAATAATATTTATCCTCCAACAGCATTTCATTATGGCATAAAAGCAATATTGGAATACAGCACATGCATACTGCAGGCCTTTCAAATATGAGTTGTGAATAGAGAAAGGAAGCATGTTCAACTTAAAGCATAAGACAGTACTGTGGAGTAACAGGATCATTAAAAAAAAACCACTCAGAGTCAAACCAGATTCATTATGGAATAATTCAGGATCAAGTTGCATGTGACTTTTATCACATCATTCTGAAAAGATCTTTCCAGAAATTATCAGTCCCTACTATTGGGCAGAGTGAAACAGGGTTCAAGGTTTGGGGGAGCTCCTGGATCTGGGTCTGTCCTTGGAAGCACAGGTGGAGCCAGTATCCAGGGGTGCCTTCTTACAGCTTCTTCATACCTACCAACTATGCCCCTACCTGGATGGACTGAGCCCAAAAACAGTCACCCAGGCCCTGGTAACATCCAGGATAGATTATGTATTTATTTAAAACTTTTATATGCCATCACCACATGCCTCAGCATCTTGGGGCGGCTCACAAACATACAATTAAAACAATAAAACAATAACAAATTCCATAAAATTATAAAAAAACAAAACAGTGGCTGTTAACAATAAAATATTAATTTTTAAAATAGCAATTAAATAAAAAGGTTCAACCTGGTGCCGAAAAGAATATAGACTTGGCGCCAGGCACACGTCTTCAGGGAGCGCATTCCATAACCTGGGTGCCACCGCAGAGAAGGCCCTACTCTGGGTAGTTGTTATTTTTATCTCCTTTAAAGAGGCCTCCCAGAGCAAAGCCTCTCCTGCAGATCTTAAGGGGCGTGAGGGCATGTGAGGGAAGAGGCGCTCCTTCAGGTATCCTGGTCCCAAGCCATTCAGGGCTTTATAGGTTAAAACTAGCACCTTGAATTGGGCCTGGACTTCAATTGTAAGCCAGTGTAGCTGGTAGAGAACCGGTGTTATATGAGAATAATGACCGCTCCCCGTCAGCAACTTGGCAGCTTTGTTCTGTACCAGCTGAAGTATCCAGACCATTTTCAAGGGCAGCCCCACGTACAGCACATTACAGTAATCCAACTAGGAGGCTACCAGAGCATGAATCACCATTGCTAGGCAGTGCTTGTCCACATAAGGGCACAGCTGGTGGATCAGCCAAAGCTATAGGAAAGCACTCCTTGCCATCGCCGCCACCTGGGATTCCAGTGACAGCTCTGGGTCAAGGAACACTCCCAAGCTGCGGACCCTGTCCTTAAGAGGGAGTGCTACTCTGTCCAGGACAAGGTCAAAGTCACTTACCTGAAACCACGATCCACCCACCAACAGGACTTCTGTCTTATCTGAATTGAGGCTGTTTATTGGCCCTCATCCAGCCCATTACCTTGGCCAGGCACTGGTTCAGCACAGCCACCACTTCACCTGGAGTAGATGTAAATGAGAGGTTGAGCTGGGTGTCATCAGGATACTGGTGACACCGCAACCCAAACCTCCTAATGACCTCTCCTAGCGGTTTCATGTAGATGTTGAAAAGCATGGGGGACAAAATAGAGCCCTGCAGAACCCCATGGCAAAGCTGCCACAGCGCAGAGCTATAGTCCCCCAGCACCACCTTCTGGAGTCGGTCAGCCAGGTAGGAGTGGAACCATTGCCAAGCAGAGCCTCCTACTCCTAACCCGGCCAGCCTATCCAGAAGGATACCATGGACGATGGTATTGAAAGCTGCTGAGAGGACCAGAAGAACCAACAGGGACACACTCCCCGACTCTCTCCCTCCACAGGTCATCAAACAGGGTGACCAAGGCAGATTCAGTGCCATAACCAGGTCTGAAACCAGACTGAAATGGGTCCAGATAATCCGTTTCATCCAAGAGTGTCTGGAGTTGTCCTGCCACTCTAACACCTTGCCCAGGAACGGGATGTGGGCCACCGGTCTAAAATTGGCGGCCACCTCTGAGTCCAGGGATGCCTTCTTCAGGATAGACCAGATCACCGCCTCCTTCAAGGGGGTAGGGACCCATCCCTCCCTCAGTGAGGCGTTGACAACCTCCTGGACCCAGGGACCAATACTGTAACTGGCTTCTTTAAGTAGCCAAGAGGGGCAAGGGTCCAAGAGACAGGTGGCAAAGGTCCAAGAGCAAGGGTCCAAGAGACACACCATTCCAAGTAACTTGTCCACATCATCAGGCTGCCATAACTGAAACTCATCCAATAATGATGGACCAGACGGCATTCTGGACATCTCCTGTACTGGATTCAAATCAACTGTGGAGTTCAGATCGCGGCAAATCTGAGCGACTTTTTCCCTAAACTGCTGGACAAGTTGTCACAGCAGGCTGCCGAAGGTATGACCGCTTCCTTCTCCTGGCCAGAGTGTATCAGGCCTTGCACCACTCGGAAAAGCTCCGCCACACGGCACTGAGAGGAAGCAATGGGAGTGGAGAAGAACTGCCTCTTCGCTGTCCTCACCACCACAGCACAGGCTCAATAATGAGCGTGTCAGTGTGTTTGGTCAGACTCATCCTGTGATTGCCTCCACCTGCACTCTGGCCGTCTCCCAGTCTGCTTTGTCACCCGCAGCTCAGGCGTATACCATGGTGCCGAGCGGGCTCTGCTAGGCAAGAGAGGACACTTAGGAGTGATCATGTCAATTGCCCTGGTTATCTTCCTATTCCACGATTTGACCAGGACATCAGCAGGAGTGCCAGCTTTATCTGCCGGAAAATCCCCCAGAGCCCTCAGGAATCCATCTGGATCCATCCGGCTCCAGGGACGGACCATCCTAATAGAGCCCCCACCCTTCCGGAGGGAGAGATCAGACCCGAGCTGCAGATTACTGCAACATGCTCTACATGAGGCTGCTGGTGAAGACAGCCCAGAAACTGCAACGGGTACAAAACTGAGCAGCAAGAATGGTAATGGGTGCTCCTTTTAGGGTGCATACCACTCCAGTGCTGAAAGAATTGCACTGGCTACCATTTGTTGCCCGGGACTAATTCAAGGTGCTTGTTATGACATATGAAGTCCTAAAAGGCTTAGGCTCTGGTTACCTGAAGGGCACGAATAAATGCCTCCCTTCTCCCACCCAAGCGAGAGGCCTAATCTGGACTGGGGACTCTGTGCTGACATCCTGTGAAAAACAACCTGGTCTTTAAGGGCAAACTCCGCATCTGGCCTTTAAGGTAATGGCAACTGACACAATCTTCCACATGTGCTCTGCACAGAATTGCTCCTGGTTTAGAGAAGCTGGCTAAAATATTGAACTGACATCAATGGCGCTGTGTGGAAAGAAGAGAGCACAAGGGCAGCCTGAGCAGGGCATTCCACTACCCCTGCTGAAAGTCTACTTAATTTCCCTTTCCCCTTTTCTCTTACCATCTTTCTTTTTTACCTTGGATGTTGTTTAAGATGGTAAGCCTGCAGGCAGGAATTATTTTGCTCTGGGAGCCTTTTTGAACTGAAGAGCGGGATTAAAAAAACTCTTTTATTAATAAAGAGATTCCCCCCCCCCCACAGCCTTTCATGAAGATGTATGCTTCAAATGCTTTTGTTGAGAAATGGCACTGTATGGGAGGCAACCCTGAAATGAGATGACATCTTACTTTATTCCTGGTTGAATTACTAGAGTCTTTCTCCTGTAACATTTTTTTCCCTGCCACTGCTTTGTGACGGATTTGCATAGGAAGCATTTTAGTACAACATAGTTGGATGGAAACCAAATCGCAACGGAATTTCTACCTGATTCTCTAGTAGGCTTTAATGCATTTTGGCAATTTTAAACTACTTTTAATGATGCAACCAGACTGCAGCTGCAAATCCAATATCTACTTAAGCGGCCATAAGCCCCATTAAAATCAGTGGGACTTACGGCTCCATAGACATGCACAGGATTGCACTGCAAGGACCATTTCCAGACTAAGTAAATTGCACTTAAGTCCCATTGGACATGTTATCCTCCTGACTTAAATTAAGTCCCATTGACTTCAATAAGAATTGAGGGCGATTAACTTTGTCTGGAACTATCCAAGCCAAAATGAATAATTCCTCACAGAACACAGCACAGATGTGGGATTTCAGAAATGTAAGAAAGTGCATGATTCCCAAATTATTTTCTTATTCCTTGCACGATTCAGTGAACTATGTGTAGAATACTGTAGCTTAATCTACTGTAGAATGTAGCAAAGTTTAAATGTGGTTTTATAAGTCCCCATGGTTCTATGTGCAAAATTAACTTGAATGCTTTACACTAGCTGTGAGATTAATTGTAAATTAGGCCTTTGCCTTGTATCTATGTCGAAGTAAAAGGAACAATAATTGTAAAAGAAAACAGGCTAATGTTGCCATATTCAGCATGCAAGGCTATACGGTTCCAAGGAAACAACCCTGATTAAGACTGTTTGTGGGATTGCAGCTTCTTTTCTCCCTGCTCATAAAAATTCTTTTATCCTATTTGTGAGCTCCACAAAGTCTTGCAGTCACACAGCGTTTGTCAGATTCTGTTTCTGGAACATAACAGAATGTAATAGCCCTCTTAGTCAATTTTGCATTAAGATAGGTCTCACTCTGGAAAAGAATTTTAAGTGCATCTCCTAATTTTCGTTATCAAATGACACTTTTAAATGCTCCCTTGATTAGGGATGCTGTCAGAGATGGCCTGTAATTAATTAGTATGTTTTCAGGGTGAACTAGATGACCTCCCTCTGGTCCTGCCTGCATGCCTTCAGCTCTGCATTTGAACTGCATGAAATAACAAAGGAAGCCTGGCAATAAAAAAATCTACTCTGGTTCTCTTTCCTTCCTTACTCCTCACTCCACCCCTGCTGTTAACCCAGTTAGGCCTATAGGTCAACACCTATACATGTCTGGACAGAAAAAAGTCCTTCAGCTCTCAACACTCCCCAGCTAACTGTGCTGACTGCAGAATGCTGAGATGTGCAGAATGCTTCATTTTATTTGTTCATTTATTGGATAAACATGCATAGAATTGTGCCCTTACTTGCTTTTCTCCGCATCTTGCGTTTCTCCAAAGATGGGCAGTTTGTGGCTCTACATGTTTTGGCCTTCCAACTCCCAACATCCTTCATCATTTTGGCCAGGCTATCTAGAACTGATAAGAGTTGTAGGCCAAAACACCTGGAGCCCACATGTTGGATATCCTTTCCCCTCCTACAGACCAAGTTCAAGAGAACAAATTAGTGGAGTATCAGTGGAGATTAAGCATCATGGCTATAGTCATCCTCCAGATTCAGACACCACATCTGAGGCACCATCTGCTTCACAGTGAAATGATAGGAGAGGCCCTTCGTGCCTTTTTGTTTTTGTGGACTTATCAGAGGCAGCTGATTGGCCTCTCTGGTAGACAGTGCTGCCATATTCTACCTTCCCATATCCAAACTTCCTGGTTTTCATAGTGCCAATTGTTTGATAATTATGCAAAATATTGTGCAGAAAATTGGCTCTCTTTGCTTTGAGTTCATCTACAGCTCCACTTCAGGCTGTGGAGCCTCAGGCCCACAAACCTACTTGGCCTGTCTAAGGTCCCAGTCTAGTCTTCTGGGATTCCACAGACAGCCACGTCCCTTTGCCTGACTCCACTGCTTTCAACTTAGATGCTGACCATTTGTGGTTTCCTGGCCTTTCTGCATTCCCCTCCACCATCTTTAAAAGCTGAGATACCTTGGCCAGGGATAAAGATGAGCAGTAAGAGCTTTAAACTGCAATATGTTGGTATTTTGGACACAGACCTTTCATCTTTGGTCCCAGCCCTAAGGCTGAAAGAGGTCCATAAGCCCTAGTCTATCTTGCTTCCCATATGTATGGCTGTAATTTGGCCTGGTGGGCCAGATTTTGCTCAGATACTAGCCATGCCAATCACTGTCTCTTTAGACTACTAGGGGAGCCTGGATTTTTGGCTTTCTCTTTTGGTTGTTGGCATCTGAAGTTCCTATGAAAGCAAAGATACAAGGAAAATCTGTATTCTCTGTGAAACTGGCCACCTTCCAACATCCATGAAAAAAACTAACAGCTATCATTAACATACACAGAAGCAGTGATATCCACAACAACAACAAAATAAAGCTAAGATTATACATCCATCTGAAGCAGGGATATCCTAATTCATTTTGAAATTTTAACACTGAGGAGTCTACTTTGGGGTTGCCCATACAGATCAATGGAGAAATCTAGCTCTTTTGCTTCAGAAATCCATGTCTGCCCAGAAACAAAAGGTTTCAGTCAAGACAGGAGTTCATATTTTTTTTCTAACTCCAGTCTTATTTCATGTGAAAAATGCAGTGTTTGTTTATCCATCACTTCTGAAGCATCCAAAAACTGCTCTGCCAGTACTAATGCCAATGTAGTCCATTATCATCACGTTGCAGGTTTGGAGAAGCGGCTCTGGCTGAGAGAAAATGATTTACAGAAGCCCACCAATGTGGCTGATCAAATATCACAAGTTAGGTGTCGGATTGTTGCATGTACACATGTATGATTTTTTTTAAGGTTACATGTTGCATGTAAAACCCTTGTAAAATTTGCATAATAAGGAAACAGTTTGCATTCTATGCAAATAAGGCTGCCCATATTTGAGGAGTATGGTAACCCTAATAAGACCCAAACAGCAGTAACAACAGCAACAAAAGAGTTGTGCTTAATGAACTGAACCCTATTTTACAACTAAGGTAGGACTAAATTTACTTGTTTTCATACATATATTTTCCTTTTATGTCCAGATAGAAAGCACAGTGCTTTCTTTCTGGACATAAATAAAGTAAAGTGTGACTGTATCTGGGAATCCAAGGCAATATTGTGTAGTGTCTGCAACCATTAAATATCTGATCTATTTTTAAATAATGTGCCCTCTCTCCACCCACCCCCTACCAAACTCTATTCAAACCTCTGATGACACACAAATGTTTCCTAAACAGATTACAAACCTACAGTTAAAGCTGAAAAGGAAGATGTCCCCAGGCTGGTGAGCAATTTGCATAATCTCTAGCATGCAGCCATTCCAGAGAGCTGCACCTGCACACATGCTACACCTGTTCAGAACTCAAAGTAGATCTAGCGTGCCTTTAACCAAAGCTTCATTAAAGTATTATGTTGTATACAAATATTTTCTTCCTGGGGAAAGCTGGGCAAGAGCCAGGGGAACATGTTGCAGGGAGATGTATAGGCGCATGCATGCGTGCTTGCACGAACATAATTATACAGGCAGGAAAGAAATCCTTATTATCTAGCAATGCCACCAACTCACCTGCACTGGTTGATTGCTCTGTTTGTGTAGGAATGCAAATCTGCTCATCAGTGAGAGGCTTTTTTTCCCAAAGAGGCAGGTACAGTCTGTGATCTGTCTTCTGTGAGGAGCATCCAAAACATCTTTGCCAGCAGTGCATAGGCAAGGCTTACACTAGCTTATTATTTGTTTGCTTTTACTTTTTTCCTTCACTAAATTAGCACATTGGCCACATTTTTGTGCTTGCACAAAGCTGTCAAAATGGAAAAATTGACAAAAAGGCAATATATCTTTCTCTCTTCCCAGCACTTTCTTATCCTCTCAAGCCTAGACTCAGAATGGACACAAAAACATCTCTTTTCAGTTCATGGTTCGTTCATTTGGATTTGCCCCCAAAAGGACAAGTTTGTGATGCACACCTCAGTACAAGCCAGGTAGTACAGCCTTCCCCAACATGGTACCTCCCATGAGTCCAGACAGCAAGGACAAAGGCCAGGGATCATAGGAGTTGCAATCCAAAACACCTAGAGGGTATCAGGTTGTCTACTCGTAAGACTGAAGCAATACAATTGTGCAAGTTTGCCTACAACAAAGAACTTATGCATCAGTTCCCTTCATTCCTTTCTCATCCACACACCATCACCAAGGCCCCTTCTGCCCTATAACCTTTCTGCAGCAGTAGATAATTCCCACTTCAGATCTCTCCTACTCCTATAAAATCTAGTGCACTGCTAGCAATCCATGCCAGATACAAGGTTGGAAATACATTTTTCCAGTTCCAGTAATCTGTGTACTATTTGGTATACAGCTAGAGTAACATGCCAGATATTAGAAAGAGAAGGGGCAAAGAAAGACTTAAATCTTTTTATCTATGGTTGCCACCAAAAGACGTTAAGTATAGAGGAAAAGAAATGCTTGGAGCATTGGAAGAAAGGTATGTATAGGGATGTATCTAGATACATGTCAATTCTATTGTGTATTCATGAGGAAAGTTCATTAACAATTTCCTTTCAATTTCCTTATCTTTTTAATACATGAATTTTGCATTTATTTTCATATGCAACATTCCCCAAAATACACTTACATATGCATTTTTGCTCATATTTTCGATAATATGTGCAGTTTTATAAGAAACTTTTCCTTGTACACGTAATTTCTTAGCCAAGAATTGCATCACAAAATATGGAGAAGCCTAAGGACAACTATGTTTTGAACTGAGTATTAGTCAAGAAAGTACACATTACAAAACTTTGTTTAAAAATGTAGACCAAACGCATTATCCTAGTTGTGTACATAGATGAGTTGGATGTTAGATGCGTAGATGTTAAACTATTGTTTAAAAAAAATTTTTTTAAACATTTTTTAAAAACTGTGGTCAATCTTAACTGTGGGTCACTGAAACAAGCCATTTTCCAACTATTTATAAAGCTGTTTTGTTTCAACAAACTACTTAAGACCACAGTTTGGCAGGTTCAGATGAAACAAAAGTTGTAACTGATGAAAAACACACCCCAAAGTTTCCAAACCTACTTTGCAGAGAACTGGAGAAGAGTCTGAAGATTCATTCTTACCACTCTAAACTGAGGTTTAGTATGATGTCTGAATCACTATTTTCTGGAAAAAGGGGTATTATTAGCATGAATAAATGAAAGCCAAGCAACAAAGAACAGAGCACTATTCTTAAGAGTGTGCACTGGGGGAAAAATCTGTATGATAAACATGATTGCATCCAATGGAGGACAGAAGCAGTTCTAAAATGAGGATTGTCTTGGCACTCCTTCTACACACAAAAACACTTCGGCCTCCCGGCATTGTGGGGGAGGGAGGTGGCACGGCACTATTCAGAATGCCAGTTGCTAGGTCCTGTGGCCTCAGAACCATACCAGCTGCCTCTCTGAGGTTGGAAAATAGGCTTTTATGTGGGCTAAAGGGACATGCAGGGGGTGGGAGCAGAGTGGACTGGGGATGACAGCTCCCACCATACCCAAACAGCCCGTCACCCTCCTTCCCTCCCCTTACATGGGACTTAATCTGGATGATCAAAAATAGCAGTGTAGATGAGACCCACCTTTCCAGCTCTTCTTTTCCTGTAGTTGTGTTTATGAATGGCACCACATTTTCACCACTGTGGAAACTGCACTGCATTCATTAGCATGCATCCCAACAGAGGTAAATGTGTTTTGCATAAATACCATGAGGGCACTCCCTGATAAATGGAAGGAACTTTAGTGTAGTTTCCTCACCAACACCTTGGAAGGTAGCTGCTCTATTGCTTAAGTCTGTTTCATTTCCACATTATTTTGCAACTTGAAAAAAAAGATATTCATATGCTGTTTTGTACACCGTTTTGCTAATACCCCCTTCATGGATCACTGCCTTGCCGTGGCACAGGGGCTTGCATAGCGTGATGAAGCAATGAGCTATGCCGTGCAGGGACACCCAAGATGGTCAGGTCATAGCAGAGAGCTCTGACAAAAGGTGATCCACAGGAAAAGGAAATGGCAACCCACTCCAGTATCCTTGCCATGAAAACCCCATGGACAGTATCAACAGGCAAAGAGATATGATGCCAGAAGATGAGCCCCTCAGGTTGGAAGGTGTCCATTGTGCTACTGGGGAAGAGCAGAGGACTAGTACCAGAAAGAATGAAGTGCCAGTCAAAGTCAAAAGGACACTCAGTTGTGGATGTATCTGGTGATGAAAGTCCGATGGTGTAAAGAACAATACAGCATAGGAACCTGGAATGTAAGATCTATGAATCAAGGTAAGCTGGACATGGTCAAACATGAGATGACAAGACTGAACATCGACATCTTAGGAATCAGTGAACTAAAATGGACAGGAATGGGTGAATTTAATTCAGATGACCATCGGGTATACTACTGTGGGCAAGAATCCCTCAGAAGAAATGGAGTAGCCTTCATAGTCAATAAAAGCAGTACTGGGATACAAGCTCCAAAATGACAGAATGATCTCAGTTCAAATCCAAAGCAAACCATTCAACATCACAGTAGTCCAAGTCTATGCCCCAACCACTGGTGCTGAAGAGGCTGAAGCTGACCAGTTCTTATGAAGGCCTACAGCACCTTCTAGAAATAACACCAAAAATGATGTTCTCATCATCATGGGGGATTGGAAGGCTAAAGTAGGAAGCCAAAAGATAACCAGAATAACAGGAAAGTTTGACCTTGGAGTACAAAATGAAGCAGGGCATAGGCTGGTAAAATTTTGTCAGGAGAACACGCTGGTCATAGCAAACACTCTTCCAAGATCCAAGAGATGACTCTACACATGAATATCACCAGATGGTCAACACAGAAATCAGATTGAGTTTGTGCTCTGCAGCCAAAGGTGGAGAAGCTCTATATTGTTGTTGCTGTTAGTTGCAAAGTCGTGTCCGACCCATCGTGACCCCATGGACAACATTCCTCCAGGCCTTCCTGTCCTCCACCATCCCCTGGAGTCCACTTAAGCTCATGCCGACTGCTTCAGTGATTCCATCTAGCCACCTCATCCTCTGCCATCTGCTTCTTCTTTTCCCTTGAATTGTTCCCAGCATTAGGCTCTTCTCCAGGGAGTCCTTCCTTCTCATTAGGTGGCCAAAGTATTTGAGTTTCATCTTCAGGATCTGGCCTGAAGTGCGTATACTCGTAGTCAAGGCTATGGTTTTCCCAGTTGCAATGTATGGCTGTGAAAGTTGGACCATAAGGAAGGCTGAGCGCTGAAGAGGTCTTTGAATTGTGGTTCTGGAAAAGACTCTGTGAGTCCCTTGGACTGCAAGATCAAACCAGTCAGTCTTAGAGGAGATCAACTCTGACTGCTCTTTAGAAGGCCAGATACTGAAGATGAAACTTAAATACTTTGGCCACCTAATGAGAAGGAAGGACTCACTGGAGAAGAGCCTAATGCTAGGAATGATTGACAGCAAAAGAAGAAGGGGATGGCAGAGAATGAGGTGGGTCAGACATAACATAACATAACATATGCTAATACACAGTGTTGCCTGATATATACCTTTTTGTCAGATTTCTCTCATATAATGTGTTTTGGCTCCTTTTTTCACACATAGATGCATTTTATGCATGGTGTTGCATAATGTATGCATTTTGGTGCACATTTTCTCCAACATATGAACTTTTGTTCATAATTTTATTCATAGGACTGTATCACAACATCAGAGTGCTGCAAATAATGAAAGATAACTGTGTTTCAGTTTGCAAATTGATGCAGAAACTGCAAATTTGGAAGAGTGAATCAAAATGTGAACTGATCACAATACTCCCCCCTTAGCATATATTTAAAATGTCTTCAGCATATATCTAAAATATAACGTGCAACAAGGCGCTCTCTCTCTCTCTCTCTCTCTCTCTCTCTCTCTCTCTATATATATATATATATATATATATATATATATAATGGTTGCAAATAACCCATTTCTTTTTTATTCTTTTATTTGCCATGTTGACCAGCTTGTACACAGAAGTTATTATTCTGGCCTATAAAGTGTAATCATTTTGTATAACATTACTGGCATTTCCATGCACTTGTCATACAACTGCTGTCATCCAATACTACCTTTTGAATTTCACGGTAAAGCGATTGCTCTGCAATGTGGTCTATTTGTCTCAGAAATCAGTCTCCTTCAGGTAGTATTCATGCCTTCATCCCACTGGCTTAATTTGATAGAGCTTCCTTTCTAACATGAATAACAAAGTGGCCTCCTTTAAGCTTGAGAAATGCTTTGGGAAATGAGCCATCCAGTGCATTGCTTTGTTAGTCCTTGATGGAAATGGTGTCAGTGACTTCATTATTGGAATCTTGATCATGTTTGTGCATAGGTGCATGCATTTGGCTGGTGATTGTTCTGCACCTGCCTGCCACTAGAAGCTTGCAAAGTCTATACAATCCATATTGGGATTTTAAGAGATGCAATTAAGAAGCCAATTAGGTTCTGTGAATATTGAGTCTGTGAGATCAACTTCCAAAATTAGGGAAATTTCAGAAACTAATAACATTGCTTGTTAGGGTTAAAAAAAGTCATTCCCATACTTAGGAATCTTGTGTGTAGCTAATCTGTTTCACTGTTTTCTTGATGAGGTTGACTTGTTCATTTATTCATTCAACTTGTAATGTGCAGTTAATTCGTCCCTAGGACCTTAGGATTTAGTCCCTAGGACTTTAGGATTCACCCCTCTATCAGATCAGGGGTATAAAGGCAGCACTTTTTAAAACTATAGGAATTGCTCACACATTTCCTTCTACAGTTGTTCTTGCTGTTTCTCCCCTGCCTCTCTCCTCTGATATGTCTACTTTTGCCTGCCAAAGAAGTTCAGTGGCTTCAACACAACAAAGGGTTTAATCAGACTCTGCAAACCTCTTCCCACCCTCCACCTTAAACTTCTTCCACTTAATTGCAGGCAGAAGGCTCTACCAAAAGGAGGGTTTGGACAATATGATGTCCTGCTCTCAGAAATACTGGAAAGGCTGCATCAGAGTCCCTCAGCGTGCTGCCATCAGGTGTTGGGCTTTAAAATAAATTTTACAGTTAAAACACACGTGCAAGAAAAAACCCTCAGTCATCTCACCTCCTGAAGTTCACTAAAGGTATGTCCAGCTTGCCTACCCCCTCCATTCCCTCCCAAATTACCCCTATGAAAGAATCCCCATGGTATGGGAAGTTTCCTTTGCACCCTCAATCCACTTCCGACTACCATTGACTTGAGTTAATTCCTGGCAGTGAAGTGGAAATAAATAGAACACCAACACATATCCGCACAGAAGTCAGTCCCATTTCTTTCAAAGGGCACACTCCCAGGAAAGTATACATAGGGTTATCATTTGTGCCTGTCACTTCTGCTTGTTTTGCATGGACTCTAATATTTGTGATGGGAGACTTAGTGCATGCTGAAAAGAACTTTTTCCATTACTCAGACAAAAGGTAATGAAGAAAACAGATTGCTTAATTGAACTTGGGTGAAGTTTTGCCACAAAGTGAATAATGGGGTGGGGGAAAGAAGTGAGTGCTTCCACGACTACAAGCAAATAGAGGCAAGTTGCAGAACATAACAGAACTCTAAAACTGCTTTTACAAAGAATTGCTAGATGACCCAAAAATGAGGAGTTTTATTATGTGGAGGGAAACAGAATCTTGCAGATTCTTGTAGATTTTTTGTAACAGGTGTGCTCAGTGCTTAATATCTAAAAGGAGATTGCTGAGGCTTTAATCTGCGGGACATATACCATCGCTGTTAACTGTGTGGAAGACTGTAATGGCTTAGTGGTAAGAGAAAGCATTCTGCATCAGCTCAGAAGTATTCTTTATTTAACTGTTATTTTTTGCTAATGGTGAAATTTAAATATTTTCTAGTAATTCTAACTTTGCACATGCAAACTTGTGTTATAAGCCTAGGCTCTGATTCTTTGAAGAATCTGTCAATGTCCTCATATAATTCTATGGTAGATGAAAAGTTTGTCTTTTCAAACTCGATCTGTAAACAACCTTCGAAACTTTCCACCCCATTCATGTACAGAGAACCTGGATGAACCATTTCACCAAATTTCTCCAGAGGGAAGACAAATTCTGCAGCAGTTTCCTCACAGGTAAAGCTTCATCATTGGCTGAGATTAAAACGTCATTCTTGTTTCCTATGGGTTTTATTTTGTGGCTTGGCTTGTCTTGGCTTGTACTGCCACTGCAAGTTGCAACAGCATCAACTCTGTTGGTAGCATAGCCTCAATTTTATATCTTCCACGATGCAGACAGCACACTTCTGATAAGGAAGGCGTTTGGAGAAGAGCTTCAGCAGAAGATCTCAAAACTCTTGCTATCTCCCCTTAACTAATCTTGGTCCACAGATTGGGGGCAGACCTCTCCCTTGCAAGGGCCCTGGCAGTCCAGTGGGAGTTGAAATTTCTATATTAGATGGACACTGGCATTGCATAAAGCAACTTCATATGCTCATGTGGGTTTGTTACCCTTCAGTTTTCTACTTTTTGTTGCCCCCTTCCAGTTTCAAGATTCAGAGTGTAGGTTCCTCGGGGCAGGGACCTGCATCACTCACCCTTTACTTCTGCTTACTTTACTCTAATTCATTATGTACATTAATAATATTTATTTATTTATATCTCCATTTATATGCCACCAAATACTTAAAAAGCCCCTAGGTGGCTTGCAAGATATAAAGTGTACTGCTGTACATCTCTGGATCCAATTGTCGTTCTTGCCTTTATTATCTATTTTAATATACAATAAATAATCAGGATTTAACTGTGTGTACATACTGTATGTACACACTCTGAAAATGGATTGGCTGGAACTCTCAAGTTTATACACCTTGTGCACAA
The DNA here is from genome assembly GCF_004798865.1 of Varanus komodoensis. Classification (NCBI taxonomy): domain Eukaryota; kingdom Metazoa; phylum Chordata; class Lepidosauria; order Squamata; family Varanidae; genus Varanus; species Varanus komodoensis. The sequence continues at coordinate 19,757,044 of NW_025335550.1, read as the reverse complement.
AGAGAATAAAATGAAAAGCATTTTATGCATACAGGAAATCAATATAATGATCTACCGACACATTACATGTTGTTTGTGATGCAGAAGCTCCTTCCATGAAAGCATAAAGTAATCTGGAAGGGGGTCCTCGGGGCTCAATAAGACGCAATGTGGAAAGTACATGATCACAATTTCCTTTGGGCAGTGCCAGTGCCAGGATTTGGGGTCCATGGGCAAGACCACTCTTTGGATGCATTTGGAATACTGTGCTGTACCACCCACTTCCCAAGAGGGGATTCTCAGAGGCCACGTGCAGGTGGTGGAACTCTCTTGCTGAAAGAGGCTAGGCTTGCTCACTCTCAGTTATCCTTCCACTGGCAAGCAAAGATTTTTTTTTAATTCAAATGGGCCTTTGATGTCTGTTGGTCTCTGAAAACTATTTTTACTGTCAGTGTCATGTTTTTAATAGTGTTTTGTGTTGTTGTTTTTATCATCATGGTCACATTTGATCTGTGATGGTAAGCCACCTTTAGTGCCATTTGTGGGGTGCAAATAAAATTCATTCATAAATGGATTTTAGACAGACTCCCTCAGTGAGTCTTTTTGCTCACCAGCACGACCACCTCGCTCCTCATCCTCTTTATCACCATTGCTACTTCATGCTTGCCTGGGAGGCAGACAGCCAATGAGCAAACACGCATTTGTGTCCCTCTTCTCACCACCACTGTTGAGCCAGAGAAAGGAGCAGGTGAACCAGCAGGCTACAGTGGTAGATGAGGGGCAGCCCCAGTGCACTTTTGATGGTGGGCTCACTCTTTGGTGCCAGCTCTTTTCAAGTGCTGGACCATTATATTCTTTATGTACACCATGCCTTAAAAAACTGTTCAAATCATTTTCTATCCTGGGTCATGAAAGGGGGGGTAACCCTTTCTTCCCATGCATGGTCCTCATTTTAAATGTGCTTATCCTTCCACATACCCTGAGAAGGTGCTATTTGACCTCGGGGGAAAATATTTAAGACCATCAGACTGACTGACTGATGGAATGTATGAAATGTCAGCAAATGGGAATGAAAGTTCCTTCTGTTAACCCGGTTTCATCTGTGCCCTCACTGAGGATGATGGAGGGCACCTCATCTGGCAAAGGCCAAAGTGGTGAAGAAATTGATGAATCGACAAAATTCAAGGCAGGATTTGTAGGAAAGGCCCACTGAATCCAGGGTAGATGTCAGTGCCAGAGTGTGGGGGTGTGAAGGACACAAATAACCAAGGTGGTATTTTCCAGCTCAGAGCCCAAGTATGGCATGACAAATGGTGCCAAAACTAAAATTGGGACCTTTAGTTCTCTCTGCAGCTGCCTATCTGGTGAGCTATTAGAAGTGCAGCTTGAAGGATCTTCCTAGTACTGAAACATCTGCCAGGCTCTGGTCCGGCCATCATACCCAGCTTGGACATTAAGCCCACCTGAAGGGAGGAGCTATAGAAAGGCTTCCTTTGGAGGCCTGCATCCTGAGCAGAAATGCCATCCAATTCTAGTATACTTCTCTATGCTCCTTGGCTCTGGTTCCTAAATCTTAGCCTCCTTGCTCTGTGTCAGCTGCTAACTCCAGCTTCCTGGCTCCCTTCTCTGGGCTGACTTTGTCTCAGCCCTGACAAGAGCAGGAGGGTGGATTCAGTTCACAGGCTCCATTTTCCCAAAGCCACACATCATTATTCCAGTGTGGGTGGCGCAGTGGTTTAAACTGCTGAACTGCTGGGCTGGTTGATTGAAAGGTCAAGAGTTCGAATCCGCAGATGGGGTGGGTGAGTTCCCGTTGCTCCGTCCCAGCTCCTGCCAACCTTGCAGTTCGAAAGCATGCAAATGCAAGTAGATAAAAAGGCACCACTTCGGTGGGAAGGTAACAGCGTTCCGTGCACGTCGGTGTTTAGTCATGCCGGCCACATGACCACGGATACTGTCTGCGGACCAACACTGGCTCCCTCGGCTAGGAAACGGAGACAAGCACCGCCCCCTAGAGTCAGGCATGACTGGATTTAATGACAAGGGGAAACCTTTACCTTTTACAGTGGATAAAGTGCTGGACTGGGACTCAGGAGATCCAGCTTCTAGTCCCCACTCAGCCATGGAGTTCATGAGATGACTCTGGGCCAGTCACAGACTCTCAGCCTGCAGGGTAATTGTTCAGAAGAAAAAATTAAGAGGAGGATTGTATAAGCCACCCTGGGTTCCTTGCAAGAAAAATGGTGGGACGTAAATATGAACATAAATTAATCTGAGCACATAACATCCTTGAAGCTCATTATGTTGAGCCCCAGTCTAAGTTGAACAGCACAAAATCAGATTGTCCAGTAGTTCCTGACAATAGTGTTCACTGAAGCTTTACCTTGACTGTTCCAGTGAGGCATTCCTAGGCCTAATTTGAAGAATAAAGCAGCCAATCACATCAGATTCCTCTCTTTCAAAGACAGACTTTTCAGAAACTCTGTGCGGACACACAAACATTCATTATCGGTTTTGATGAATCTCCATAGTGCTAGCTGAAGGCCTTCTGCTTTCTCTCTGACATGAAGTTGATTCAGCTGAAGGCTTCTGACTAGATAATATTAACTACTGCTGAAGTGTCTGCTTTCTAGAGGGATTTACTAGTGCATTTTTCTTAATTATTAATGTAAACTCTTCCTGAAAAAGAATCCATCTTTTATTAACCATGAGAAATTTGGGAATTCCTTTGGCAGCTCTCCATTCACTGCAAGTTCTCGAAATAATTTTGAATTAAAATCTACATATTTTTTCCCATTGACAGAAAACCGCTGTCCGATCTCTGCCTGCTGCTTTGGTAGAGTGGTGGGATTGTGACAAGAATACAAGATGGATGTCTGTAAAGCTAACATTGATTCAAACTGGATGTACATCATGGTGCGCAGTTCAGATCACCATAGGGACTACCTGGATATGTTTATAAGTTGGGAGGATGACCCTGATTTGTTAAACACAATTTCAGACACATTTGAGCCCATTCTATACCAACCCTTCATTTTCTTCTCTCCGCCTCCAGAATGCTCCCTCATAATGCTCATAAAACCCCAATGCAGACATTCCTTCTTTTCTCTTCTTTTCTCTCACAAAGCCTCACTTGAGAGGAAACTTGCTGGATCAAAGCAAGGGTCCATCTCATCCAGGGGTGTTGGACTGCAGGTCCCTGGGCCAAGTCTGCCTGCCTAGATTGCCTGCATTGGGACGACCATCCCCTGGTTTTACCCATTTCCCCCAACTGCTCATTGTTTGCTGGTTTCCCAGCCTTTGTGCAGTTTTTCCCCATTGTAAATGCCTCTCCTAAGGCTCAGTTATGGGCAGCAAGCGTGTTTGCTACAACATCTGGTTCCATACCTTTTGCCTTCAATCCCCTCTACCAATGCAATGACACCCCAAGAGCTTTTCCAAAACTGAATTTGGTCCTTGGCCTGAAAGAGGTTCTGCATCTCTGATTTAGTAAAGTGTTTCATTTTCAGCCATGGGCATTCAGATGCCTCCAAGAAGCCCCTGCTCTTTGTCACCAGCATCAGGTAGAATACTGTGGTATGTTATTCCTAAACATGGAGGTTCTATTTAGCTTTCATTTTTGATAGCCGTAGATAAGCCATCTCCCATGCATCTGCCTCTTAAATTAGCTGCTATTGGACCCATTAGCTGCTATTGGATTCCTGCTCCCATTCGCTCCAGCCAGCATAGTCAAAGATCACAGCATGATGAAGCCTGTAGCACAACAACTTTGGCATGCTCCCCACCCCAAGCTACTATTTTTAAGAAAGCAATCTTTAGGCTAAGCTAGTCATAACATGATCAAAATAAGTGATCAGATTACCTAAGATATGCACAGCTATAGATATAGATTGCCAACGGTAACAGCAAATGCATTATGTCCCAGATCCAAATTGGATTGTGGCTACAGTGCTGGACAGAACATTGAACCTTTTTTCATTTTTCTAAAACTGAATTCTCCATCACTGCCTCATGGATGAGGGAAAATATACCTGCATTTATGGATCTCCTGATGTCACACCCAGCTGGACCCTGTGCTAGTGGCCATCACCAACTTGTATGGCACTCAGAATTAATGATGCATCACAGGACAAACTTCCCTTTCTCTGTTCTGTTTTCTGATGTTAATCAGTTTCACTGAGTGACTGCCTTGCAGTAGGTTGGGGGAAACTAGCACTGACTCCATTGGACAACTGAGTGAAACCTGTGAAATAAGGAAGACAAAAACACTTGGACCAGGTGATAGGCCTACGGTGGCTACAGATGTTCCTAAAAAGGCTTAGCAGTGGATCACAAACAACGTACGCTGAGAAACTGCCTATGAAAATGGGGACACAAATGCAAAGGGAAAAGAAGGAGCTGTGATCACTCTACAAGCATTATGTATTGTTATTTATTTAACTTCTTTACTACCCAAGAGCCAAAGCGCTCTGCACAACAGTTATGCTGTGTGAATCAGCTGCAGTCTTGCCTTTGTGCTACACAATAGCATAAAACAGAGCATTAACCTAGAGCATACTTTCTATAAAACTTTAACGGCTACAAGGACACCATTACTTTAAGCTTTCCCAAAGTGTCTGCTGTACCTTTACTTATGTATTCAATGGCTGTGAAGGATTGAACTTTGTAGGCTGGAACAGTATAAAGACTGTATAGATAAATCCACCAGGTAAACATCAGTATTTTGCTTTCAAGAACAGTGGTGTTAGTGAAGGTGCTATTTGCCACACTGTTCTGTTCTGTGTTGCATGACAAAAAGTTGAGGGTGCTTTCAGAGGGACAGATGGTTTCTAGAGCTAACTATCAAAAGACACTGTACAGCAATATTTCCCGTCATTCCCTCCTTAATGGATTCTTTGTGGTAAGAGAGAGAAAAACAGACAGAGCATGTAGGGGAAAAAATGGGAGGGTTGTGAATAGAAGATAACGCTATCTAGAACCCCCATAATTATGTGAACGAGGTACAGAGAAGGGACATTACAAAAAAAAAAGTCTATAAGCAAGAGAGGGAAGCCTACAGATTGAGGTAAGTACTTGTGCTCTGCTGTTTCTTCCCCTTTTGGGCAACCTATTTAAAGCCTGGCAAGAGCTCTTGGCCTGTGGCACACAGCCAGCCAGTGACAATGCCTTCCCACAGCCAAGAGAAATGAAAAGATAAAGGCTGGCAGAGTGTCCAGGGTTGCTTCTGAAGACCAAACACGGCCCCAGGAGGCAGAGGAACATCTGGTGGACCGCCATGGGGAATGCTTTGGCCCTGTTTACACAGGGTGCTGCCAGCACCTCAGCTGTGAAAGAGGCTGCCGTAGCCTGTGGACTGCAGCTGGCTGAAGCCTGCTATGTGTTCCAGAGGTGGGGAGCTTGAGGCCCCAGTATGTATTGAATGTGGCACAGGGTGTTACGGCAGCGGGAAGCAACAATGGTGGGGAAGAAAATCTAATATCTGTACTCTGTTTCTCTTTCCATTTCACCTCCCAGCTTTAAAATGCCGGGGGGTTATATGCAGTCTGCAAGTATTGATGATGAATGCTTGGTCGGTTAATAGAAAGGGGTCTTTTTCCGGAGGCTTAATCCTGGAAGGACGCATCCACTGCCTTGTATCACAGACACCTGGTTAGATGAAGCAGGTGATCAACAACTGTCATTTATAACAGAGTCCTTGGTGCAGCACCAGGCTCAACTGGAAGAGCAGAGTGAAGGAGTAGTTTTGGTTTACAGGGAACCCATCTCCCTGGTTGGGTGCCTTGTCCATCAGCCAACCAATACTGAATTCTGCACCTGGCGTGTGATCATGAGGGAGGATTGGAATTTTGCTGTCTAGTGGCTACCCTGCAGCCTGAGCTGACAGGAGAGGCCTTGAGTACATTGCTGTACTCCCCCCAAGGTTGGTGGGACTTCGGTATGTTCATGCCATGATTGGGGGACTTCGGTATTCCTGCCAAGATTGCCTTGATAGGAACACTCAGGATTTTGTGGCCTCCATCTCAGCCATGGAACTGGCTCAGTCAGCATCTGGCCCAAAACGTGTGGGTGATGGGATGCAAAGTTTTGATACGATACAGTTTTAATTCTATGTTTTCTTTTTAGTTGTGTTGTATTTCTTTTTGTAAAATTAAATAATTAATAACATTTTAAAAATAAAGATGTCTAGTGCCTATTTTATTAATTTTTAATGCCAGACAAAGACTTCCAGGCCTTTAAAATGAAATGTTAACTGCTCTTGTTTTCTTTTTAATTTTATGTTTAATTCCATTTTTAAAATTGTCTTTTCCTACATTTTGGCTCCTGGGATATTGAAATATAAGCTCATTTTCTACTGAAATTATTTAAATATTTTTGTTACTGTTTTTAAAACATGTTTAAAATGTTTAGATTTGTACTGTCATTATTTTTTGGTATTAGTCTTCATTGTGCATGCTGCCCTGATAGCTTAGCGTATAGGGTAAGTCAATCTAATGACAGTAATAGCAACAACAAGAACAACATCCACCCACTGCATGAAAAACACGATGGAGTGCTGGGAAAAATGGATTTTTGCCTGGGTAGTATTATGGCTTACATGGCCTTGGTAGCAATCCGCAGAAAATTTCTCTTTTCCAAAAATCACCTGGCTTTTTCTGTAGCAGTAGAAAAAAACCTGTGTCGATATAGTTCTGGTAGACCCAAGGAAGTAGTGAATTCAGCAAACGTCAGGGCAGCCATGATGGCTTAAAATAGGTCACAAGGGGAACATTTGATTGATTGACCGATTGGTTGATTCCTTACGTTTCTATACCACCCACTAACTGAAATTTTCTGAACAGATCATAACAATGAAACAATGCACTAATGCATAGGGGTTATTTGTTTCTTCATATAAACGGCACCATCAGCAGATATCCAAGAAGAGCATACAAAAAGGTAGACCTAGCCATAGAAATAAAGGGAAGACTTTGCCCATTCTTAGAAGGATCTAACTGTGACTACTTTTGTGAGTTTATGAAGCCATAAATCAGTATTCTAAACCCCAGTGCCCTCCAGATGTTTTGAACTATAACTCCCATTAACCAATAGTCGCATTCTGGTCTGCAACACCTGGTAGGTACCAGGAAGACAACAGCTGCCAGACATTGATCAAAGGTCTGTGCAGAGGGTCCTAGCTGCACAGATAGCTAGGACCCTCTTGTTAATCCCAAACCATTTTGGGATTCTCTACCATCGTAGGCAAAAGAGGATGCTACATTTCAGACTGGACTGTCATAACTTGCAATCTTCCAGAGAGAATGTATTCCACCAGCCATTTATTTATCTGTTTATTTATATGAGCTGTATCCTCCTTTTTCTCTGTAGTACTTAGCTTACAATATCCATAAAGTACCACACATTCTCCAAAAAATGCACATGCAAAAACTAAAACTGAAGAAGGCAACCAGTCCTTCTGGAACAGGAGTCAGGCCAAAGGCCCTATGGAATGAGAAGGGAAAGTCCACCTGGAACAGATTCTGAGGCCTTCTTCACTCTCTTCGCCCTTCCACTCCTTCTCACTCTTATCTCCACTTCTGTTCCATCCAGCTAGGAATACAGTGGTTCCTCGGCTCACGTTAGCCTCAGTTTACGACCAAAATGGGTTGCAAACAAAAATTTAAGAAAAAATTTTACTCAGGTCATGAACTCCACATCAGGTGATGATCACGCCCGTCTTCCCCCCAGCATGCCTGCGATTGCACCTGTCTATGGCTGCAATCACGGTCGCGCTCATACAGGGAAAATGGGCACGATCGCGGTCATGATGGGGGGGCGGGGGAGATGGCCACACTCATGCTCAGGAGGTGGGGGGAGATGGCCATGATCTTTGTTGTTCTTTGTCACTTTGCTTCAAATTTTTGTGATGAAAAAAATAGTTACAGAACAGATTAACCTTATTTACATTGAAGCTTATGGGGAAATTTGACTTGGCTCATGACCAATTTGGGTTATGACCAAAGTTGTGGAACGGATTAAGTTCGTGAGCCAAGGTACCACTGTATTAGTATTTTCATCCTGCGAGTCCCTTGGACAGCAAGGCGATCAAACCGGTCAGTCCTAGAGGAGACCAACCCTGACTGCTCTTTAGAAGGCCAGATCCTGAAGATGAAACTCAAATACTTTGGCCACTTAATGAGAAGGAAGGACTCCCTGGAGAAGAGCCTAATGCTGGGAACAATTGAAGACAAAAGAAGAAGGGGACGGCCGAGAATGAGGTGGCTAGATGGAGTCACTGAAGCAGTTGGTATGAGCTTGGGTGGACTCCGGGAGATGGTGGAGGACAGGAGTGCCTGGAGGAATGTTGTCCATGGGGTCATGATGGGTCGGACACGACTTCGCGACTAACAACAACAATCCAGTTTTAGGTATTTCTGATTGGTTGTGTTTAACAACAACCACAATTCAGGGATACTACTTTTCCAACATTTCTAAGGTGTTAGAACATGTGGGAATGCCTGTCATTTTAGTATATCTTGATATTGCGACCTCTTCCAATGTCATGCCTTTCAGATGTGTTGGATTTCAGCTCCCATCAACTCCAGCCAGTATGGTGAATGGTCAGGAATTCTGCAAGTTGCAATTAAAAAGCAGCCTGGTACCTTCCAGAAGTGTCGGGCAACAATTCTCAGAATCCAACAAGCCACACATTTGGTGAAGGTTGTAGAGGGCTCTTGTGCAGAAAGTACTAGAGGAACAAGTTTATGAAACTTTATTCCCTTCTTCTTCTACCACCCATCTAGTTAGTTCAAAATGCAGGCTTTGGATTTGAAGGAACGATACTTAACTAAAGGATTCTGAATGCATACAGGCTGAGCATGTCAGTCCTAAAAGAGAAGTGAAGCAGCTCTGGGGAAATTAGCATATAGGAAGCAAAGGCTGGTTTTGTTTTTGGATTGTGTTTGAGGAGAGTATTAGCTAAATGACTTTCCCAAAATTCTACAAAAAGTTCCTTCTGCCCATGGCAAACCTATGTTGTTTTCCATTCCCTGGATTTATTATCAAGGTAAAGTATCATACATTATTCTTCCTGAACTGAAATCAGTTTTGTATAGGGGAAGAGTGCACAACACACCTATCTGGTCTGTGTTAACACAAAGGTTCACTGCTCTCCAGAAGAACACAAACCTGAAATCATAAAATTTGTAACACAGGCATCACATTTTTAGCCTCTACAGGGCTCCTCAACATGCATCCTAAGATCAAAGCCGAGCCCTACAGTATTTCAAAATAATAATCCCAAGTAACGGAACAGTTGCTATGGGCACAGACCCCAGAGTTTTGGGCCCATGTTCTTGCTCAGCAAGCACTGTAAGCTTATCCTAACCTTCTTCAGGGAATTGTTATAACAATAAAACTAGCCATAAATGAAGAGCAGTCAGAGGGCAATCATGTATTTGAAGGGCTGCCCAGTCCAAGTCCACTTTGAAGCTCAAGAATCATAAAAAGGGGAAACAAGTAGGCAGGTTTCTTGTGCCTTCTGCCATTTGTCATAAAGCCATGTGTAATGTGAAAGATAGATCACTCTTTATTCAGGGACTCAGGTGGGGAAGTGTACTCCTATCTGTCATGCCTGGTGTAGCAAGCTCTCTCCTCTGAGTTCTCTGCTACTTGTGAAAAACCCAGGAGACAAAGAGCATTTTAGTGATGGACAGCCATGGTGTGGGGAGTCAACAGTGGGAAAGGAATGATCTCCAGCAGTCAGGTTTTGACTGAATTATTAATGGCTAATGGCACCTGTCCAGTAAACCTCAGTGAGTTCATAGGAGCATTTTATCTACAACTTAAGGGCTACTCTTTTAGATGGCATGTGATTGGGAAAATAATCCAGGCCTGTTGAAGAATGTTGGAGCTTGTATGATTTTTTCTATCTAAACATGCATAGGATTGCACCCTTATTCTTGAAAGCTGAACTTGACTTAAAGGACAGGATTTTAAATCATTTAGTCATGTTGCTGTGTTAGTTTGTTTTTTAGATTTCTGTCTTGCCCAACTGGAGGTGCCAGGGCAGTTCACAAATGTACAATCAAATAACAACCACAAATAACGAATAATAACCATAGCAAAAAAAGTACTAGAATAACAGGATATTAAACATGAATACTTTATAAAGTACTTTTAAAATATCAAGGAGCCTGCAGTGAAATCAACAAACAGAACAACTGATCAAGGATTAAATGCCTACTTAGCGAGGAGGGTTTCAAACTGCTACACAAGGAAGACATCAGGTGTGTCTGTTGAGGAAGGGCATAGCATTTTGTGTTCCTTTTAGAAAATATAAGAAAACTTTCAAAAAAATCAGAGACTTCATAGAGCAGGAAATATGGATGTTCGAGAAGTCTGCAACAGATTCAAATTGGTTTAAATTTTTATTATTCTGTCTGCAAATTCTACAGAGGACCAGCTTTTTCTGAGTTACATAGATTCCGCTGGCTCAAAGACCATTTTTAAAAAAAAAAACTTTTGGTGAGGATTTACACAATTGGGCACTTGTGTTAATACACATTAGTGTGAGAATGAATTTATGCTAATAAGCATTGACACAAGTGGAACAAAATTCTTGTACACCCCTGAAAAGAAAAAGAATTCCATGAACAAGCAGATAACAAAAGGCCCCTGACAATCCACAAAGCACAGATAAAGCGTATTAGACAAAATCCATACGCCCGTAGTAGGAAAGAGCAAATACCGCACACCTAACTTTTCCTTGAAATGTAATAGCACATTAAGAAGTAGGCTGTGATCCAAAAGTGAGACATATACACATGCCGGAAACCCCTGAATGTAGGTTGAGTTTTTCTTGCTGTTTTTACCAAAATAGTTTCCTCTGTCCAGAAGATACCCCAGATCCAAGACTCTCATAGCCTTTCTTTCTTTCCACTGCTACCCCCACTCCCATCCTGATCTAGTGATCATCAAACTGAACACATGCACCAAAATTGCTCATGACTACAGAAAGAATGCCAGTAAATAATTTTTGCCTATTACTGTTAAAAGTTGTGTTGCTTTGTATCATATTTAGAAAGAAAATAGCATTGCTTTTAGAGGTAGTTTGATCTGCCTCCTGGGTGATGGTACTTGTTTGATTTTTTTTAATGCTATAAAAATTCAGAAAAATGTTTATCAGGATCTAGCTAAACAAATATGGCTTCAAGCCGTTCTTTTGACAAGCAGAGCTGAGTTTGTAAGGGGGAAATCATCCATATGGCTAAATAGCTTTTGGGAACTTTAAGGGAATAACAAAGTTGTGGTATAAGGAGAGGGAAATAGTTTAGGGTGGGATCCTATGCCCTGTGGCCTTCCTTGATGCACATATGCCTCTGTGCCTGCTGGTGATCTCTGCCATGCCTCATGCCACATGATAGATGGATTTTTCTGGCCATCCTATGTAGATGGTTTTTTCTGGCCATCTAGATAAAGTGCTGGGGAGGGGGAGAGGAGGAGTTCGGGGTGCTGACAGGCATCAGAGGAAGTCTGTGACCTCAGCCTCTCCACACACACACCTCCAGTACGCCCCCTTTCCCCCTTCCATACCAATCATGACCATGGGGGCAGCCACCATGGTTCTTTGTGCATCATCTGAAGCGAGAGAGGGATCAGACTTCAGATTCCACCTTTGAGTTCATTGGATTTCAAGGCTGGGACTCCGAAGAATCTTATGGTGGTACGCCATAGGATTGCACCCTTAGTACATTGAGCAATATCCTTCCACACTGGTGAAGGTGCTAATGATTTCAAACGCAGATAACCCATCTCTACCTTCAGCTGTGGTGGCGGCAGGTAAGATACGGAGCTCAGCAGTGTCCAGATGTGCACTCTTGGAATGTAAAGTATGGAATTAACTTGGAATGTAAAGAGTATATTATTTAAGCTATCATTCCCTCTATCAATGACCTCAATGGCACAGAAGTACATTTTAACATATAGATGCACATCATGATATCCCATATAACCATGCCCTCAAAGTGGATCAATAAACACGGGTTACACAGGCCATATCAACACAGGAGTTCTAGCAGTTTCAGCTCCCTCAGAAGCAGATCTTTTGTGGAGCTAATAGGTTTCATGTCACCCCAAAATACTTGGTGTTACAACAATGAGCAATATATTGTTGCTAGGAAAATTCATTTCCTGCAGCTACTTTGAGAACTGCATCTAAGCTCAGAGGAAACTGGGAATTGTAAGGGAGGCGACAGATGACATCAGCATTCCTGCTAATCAAAAAGGGCTGGAGCAGCATCCCGTTAAGGCTTGGTGACATAACACCATTAGGGCCTTTCAGGAAAAAGGAAGAATTGTGTGTTGAGGTAGAGTCTGAGGCATTCTGAAGTGCAAAGTATTAAAAAGAGAGGGCAAACCCTCCAAAATAGATTAATGAGGACTAAACATGCTTCAGAAGCCATGTTATGCTGAGCACTGGGAAAAAGAAATGGTAAAAAGGAGAAGGAGATCACTAAATTGTCCCACTTTGGGGGACTGGATATACTGCAACATCTTCCACTGGTATTTAAATCAGAGGGACTCTAGATATGATGAAGTGGTGGTCATGCAGCAGTGACACTGTATGAACCAGGGGTTAAATTATCACTAGACAGTAAGCAAAATTTTCAAATAGTCTTTTCTTGTTCTTCCTACATAATCAGCAAAATGCTGGGCAGTGAATGAATCAAGTCCTCACTTGATTTACCTCAATCGAGGTAAATTGCTGGCAGCTAAAGAGCCACTGACAAGTGTCTGAACAAAGAGCATGTCCTTCATTGTTGTCTTATTCCCTGTTACAGGACCCTGAAGGAGGAGGTTCCATTAGCCTTGATGAAAATAATTTAGAACAATTCTATGCAGTGCACCTTCTGCTTTCTGCACATCTTCCCTGTCAACCTCTCCTCAAGACTGCATGACTTTTTCTGCACAGAATTCAGGCTTCTAGCCTTTTGCCATGGATCAGAACCCTGAGCCATCATCCTCAAAGGACTCAAACCCCTGATCCTCAGAAAAGGCTCTGGAATCAGTCGAAAAAGACACGACCTCAGAAAGGCACTGCAAGGCTTCTATCTCCCCAGGACCTAGTTCTACAGGGGAAGTGCAAGTGACTGCTCCTCTGCATCAGTTGCCAAGCACACAGCCATTCCCATGTCACCATGGGTTCAGACCAGGCTACTTTAAGGGCCAACATGTCAATCAATGTAGAAGTAACTCAAACCAGCCTAAGAGCCAGTGACTGCCAACTCTAGCCTCCGTTTCACTCTGTTCTTTATCGGAGCAACATCCAGGGAACCCTGTCTAGCACCCCCACACAGGGCTTTCTGTGGGGCTGATCTCTTTTCATCTTGTTTCCTGAGAACCTGGACTAAACCTAACCCAATCTGCTCCAGATCTAATCCAGAGCAGGACCCGGAAATCCCAGTCACGTCACTGAGTATCCGCAAAGCCTGCAACCTACAATGGAATGCCCTTGCAGTAAATAATTAGGATAGATGAACATAATGGGGTAGAGGACATAACTGCAGGGGCAACAGCCTGAATTCTCCATGTTTTGTTCTGCTTCATGAACTGGCACTTTTAAGTATGGTTCACTGTCCCCAGATCAGTATTGGGGTATCCACGCTGCCGTTGTGATTGCACACTAGCCCATCTCCCTTCAAATCATTATGAAACTTGTGAAGTAGCTCCTGAACATAGTACACTGAACATAGTACACTGAATTGTCCTTGTGAACAGTGACCTAATCTGTTTCACTAGAAAACAGAAACTTTCTTTTCAAGTCTGCAAATAGGTTACAATTATCTTATGATGTACTGGAAGACTGAGAGAGAATATGCTTCAGGTTGTGCGTATGCGTATGCTCCAGGCTCCCTTCCCACAGCTTGTATGTGAAAACACCACACATGTGACATGTTAGTTTAGATGGGAGGAATGGAGGCCATGGGTTATAGCCAATGGTATCTTTTGATCTGTGAAACAGAAACTTTTGCAGTACTGTGGGCCCAAAAAAGATCAAACTCCATTTTCATATAGTCACCCCCTACATGGTCCAAACCTGCTCTGGAGGACAGGGGGACCCTCATGAGTACATGTGGTAAATGAGCAAGAGACTGCATGGGAAAAGAAGGAATGGAATCCTCACTGCATGAGCAGTGAACCAAAGTCTATTTAGGTAATGTTGGATTTAACCCTGTGGAAGAATGTGTTTGAGGATTATGAAAACATGTGATGATTAGAGAGTGGACAGAAAATAGATTTCTCGTGACACACATTTGGGATTGCTCAATCACCCAATTCCTTTTTTTAAATTGACGGTTGGCCCAATTTAGAAAAGAGCAGAAAAGGAAAAACTATTCCACATGATGCATTGGTAACTTAGGGCAGCAGCAACTAGCTTACTTTACTTTTAAAATGGCACTAGACACAGTCATGGATTGTAGGTCTCTGAAGAACTAATCCTCACATTGGCAGCATGGACTGCTCAGGATCTGAAGCACAGATCACAGATTCTACTCATAAACAGGAAAAAGTTACTACTATTTTACCCGACCTCTGAGTAGCGGGGAAGAACCTCAGGTCAGATGACTAAATTTCCAATGCATTCTCAAGAAGATTTCACCCCCTTTCCCCTGATCACCTATCCTTCACCAGTCTCCTGGCTTTTTCCCACTATAAATGATTTGCATATCTCTCCTAAGGCTTAGTTACTTGGTAACTTGGTAATGAGAACTTTCCACTAAAATATGCTAGTCCCTTGGTCCTGTTTCTTTGCCTATGGATCCTGGCCACTGCTGAAAACTTCTCCAGAATGGAATTTGGTCCTTTTTAAAATCGATTAAACACCTCTTTAATTATGCCATACCTTTAATGGCAGATTCTACTGACAAACAGGAAGTGGCTATTCACATTGTGTCCTACCTACGGGTTTCTGGAGATACCTGGCTGGCTTTAGTCAGGGATGGAATACCTGCCTAGATGGATTTTAATCTGGTCCTGCAAAGCAATGCTTTTATCCTTATGGACATTGCCAAATAACAGCAATACCCCATGTATCTACTTTGCCTCATGTTACATGGGACATAGTAGACTGGTGAATTCATCTTGTTTTTCTACTCAGATTCATTACCCAGGTGGGAAATAAAATAATCTTCTAGCTCACAAGCACATTCACCACACCCTATTGGCAGAATTGGGAATAAAACACTAATTCTAGTGATGACACCGTGCAGCTTTTGTTTGCTTTTTGAGTTAATCTCCTGATAAAATAATTGCACTGCCCAAGAGTTTAAAATTCCTTGGAGGGGACCCCAAAAGCTAGTCTATATGTCCTCCCATGGGTGTTAAAGGAGGGACGAGAGAGGGCAAGGAAGATTTAATTAAAAGCATGGATGATTTCATGAACTTCTTGGTATGTATTAAGCCAAATGCTTTCTAAGCTCTCTGGCTGCATTACTGTCAAAGAATTCTGTGCTAGGGTTATTTCAATAAACAGGTAGGCAGAAATAATCAGTGTTTCTGTTTTCCTCCCTCTCTTCCCCTTGCCCACCCACCCTCATTTTTGTTCTTGTCGTGTATCTCTTGGTTCCCAAGGTCATCCACACAGAGCTGGTTGCTGACTGACACAATGCCTTTTTCTTCTTTCCAGCCAATCCTTCATACAGGCATCCATAATTCTTTTTATTGTTCATTTGAAATGCAACTTTCTTATCGAGTGGAGCCAAAAGGGCTATTTAAGTTCCCTGAACTTGTGGAGCTGCAGCTCCATCTTCTGGATTGTGTCAACATAGCTGGACACTTCTGCCATTCATAATCCCGACAACCATTAGCATAGCTACTGATCCTTTCCTAAAACATGCCCTTGATGGAGAAAGAGTGTTCTCTCACTCTAAGCATCCCCATTGGCCCAGTCTATTTCTTTTAAAGCACAGGTGTTGAATCACTTTCAACTTGAGGGCTAAATTGAATTGCAGAGAAGTATTTGGGGCTAAATAACAGTAAGGGAAGGGGACAGGACAAAGGCAAAAGGGATGGAGCCAAAGATACAGAAAATGTCCTCAGAGTACCAGTATATTGCGAATTACAGCTCTTACTGCAAGAAAGTAAGATTTAGGAGAAGAATTTCAATGTTCTAGAAGGCAAAAGAAACAGCACAAAAGCCCAGAAATCATTGGACAATTGGTGGTTGAGAAAAAGGGATGGGACCAGGAAAAAAAATGGCTGTGGCCTTCTGTGAAACTCCAGAAGAACAGATTGGGCCTCCAGTTAGTCCAGATTTGGCTCCTGGGCCTAATATTTTTCCCCTTAATGCCATGCAGATGCTCTTCCAGTACATGCACAAAGGTGAAAGAACTTGCTTTCCCCCTTACTTTATAGAAGAGAGGCGAAGAAGGAAAGAGAGGAATGAAAATATGAACATACGCCTGTTAGATGTGAGGTGAAGGCAAGAACTAAAGCTGTAGCAGGAGATTTGGTAAATTTGGAAAAGCCATGTTTAAATATTGTATATGGAGAGGTGATGGAACTAAAGAGCAGAAAGTTCCACTGAAAAGTTGAGCAGAAGGTGGTAGAAATCTTGTGCATTCAAGTGTAAGCTTTTCCACCTTGTTCATTCCCCTGACTGTATTTGGATGTCACATTACACACTGTTTCGTTCATTTGTTTGTTTATAAATGGCACAACTGCTTTTCAGGCTGCATAGTGCTTGCAAGGTGACTTACAACAAAAATGTGCAACCATTTAAAAAAATTAGAACCTTAAAACAACAGAAACAGTAGACATTGAGAACAGGAGAGGATTCAAATGTCTAAAAAGAGAGCACAAGGCTAGAAAATTATATACACTAAAGAACACAGAGGTCGGTTTTAACAGCCCACCTAAGTTTGAACATGGAAGGGGCCAGCCTAGCTTCCTTCAGGACAGAGTTCCATGGCCAGGGGGCTGTGACAGATAAATCCCTATTCTGTGTTAAACTGTCTTGTAGTGGGAAGCGTGCACTAACTCCTTTTTTCCTTTAACCCAGCCCCGTTGATATACCCAATCTACTGATTAAAAAATGCTCCTGAGATATCAGGAAGCCCAAAGCTGCGTTCATTAATGAACAGCTGCAGCTGCTGGCAAATTCCAAATGGGAGGGGATCAGAATATCTGTGAGAGAGAAAGATAAAAAAGAGTTTATGCAATAGCATGGTGCTATGACAGTGAGAAAAGAAGCAAAGAACAGAACTTAGCGATCTACCCAATGGGCCCAGTTTCTGAGTCCAGGAATTGGTGCCATGCTGAAACTCCTTTCTGGAGGAAAGTCAGATTATTCCCACTTAGCACCAAAGACTATCACTGTGTGGGTGGAAGGATCCAAGGCACCAGATTGACAAGAACCTGAGAAAAGAGCGGTCTTTTCTACAACTAAAATATATAGATCTGTGAGTTTGTCAGAATCTTCATGTAATGCTAAGTCCTGTGAATTATTTACATTGTTCTGTTGAACTGTTTTAGAACTGTAAACATTGCCCAGAATTCTGCATGATCATCTTAGTTGTTATTTGATACTATGTTTGGCCCTACAGGTCTCTTGGTTAAAGGACTCAATGGAAAGAAACTCAGCTGAAGCTGTGAATCTTTTCCTCCTTACATAAAATAAAGAGGAAAGCACAGCACTTTATGGCCATTTTCCCCTCTTTGTGAATGGGTTTCTTGCTAATACTAATGCAGGCCTTGTGTCTTCTCTTGACATGAATGAGCCTCACCTCCTGCCGGCATCCCTGGTAGGCATGGCTAGCAAGAACCTCCTGAAGTTGCTTCTCTTCCTCACAACAGAAGCCTGCTTATTCACCTGCCTCTTGCTCTGACCCAGACAATGATGGTGGGGAAAAGTAGGCACTGTAGATGCCACTGCCTGGCTCTGTGTTTGCCAAGAACATGAGAAGAGCCATGCTGGATCAGACTAATGCTTTACCTTGTCCAGCATTTTATTCACACAGTGGCCAGCCAGCTGCCCACAAAATCCTACAAACAGAATACAGGTGCTCCCGCCCAAGCTCCCCAGCCACTGGCGTCCAAAAGCAAACTGCCTCTGATCCTGGAGGCAGCGTATACCCATCAGGACTAGCACCTGTTGGTAATCTTCTCCTTCATATGTGGTAGCAATGGTGAGCAAGAGAAGCTACCTACTAGGCCCAATGAAGGTTTCTTGTCCATGGGTCCCTCAAGAACAACTGGAACTGACCCTGCCTGCTGCTTCCATGTACTTTCTCCTTTCCCTTCTTCCTTTGGCATGCCTGGGATGGAGAGATCAAAAACTTTCCCTTCTGCTTTTGATTAACCACAAGCTGTACAAATCTGGCAAACTGTGGTTTACCGACATGTTTAACACTAACCACAGTTCCAGGTTTATATGACATGGCTATGCTTAATTCAAGGGGGAGAGGAAGAGAAGAGTGGGGGCATTTGAGTGCCTGGGTGCCTTGGGGCAGCGGGATCTTGAATGGGCAGTTTTGACCCCCTTGCTTTATAGAAGAACTCCTCCCACTGAATGTAAAACTGCTAGAATCTGTTTGTTGATACCTCAGTTGTTAACATTTGGAAGCGCTCCTTGGGCGCATGGCTATGGGGACTGACGTGATGGCTTTATACTCGATCACACCACTACTGGTCTAGTCATTTGCAGTCAGCAGATGGACGGCTCTCTCAGTGGCCACTCCCAGGCTCTGACAGATCCTGTAAGGGGAGACTAGTGTCGCCCTTTCCCTCTTGTCTTTCTACTGGCAGACAAGGCAGGCCGTCCTTCAAGATGGAAACTGGTGTGTCACTAAAGTGTTTGTGTTTCTTTAAATGGGTCAAGGTGTTCTTTCTTTCTTTGATTATTGTGGTGTTAATTGTGTCTCTCATTTGTCCGTTTTATGTTATGTATTGCTTTTGTTTTAATCCTGGTGTTGCTTTATGTTAGTCACCTGAGTTCCATTTTTGGTACACATTTATTAATTGACTGCCATGCTCACAGATATTGTTCTCAGACCAGTTGTGATGTTTATTTTGATTGATTTTATTTATAAAATGACATACCTATTAGGTCTAAAAACAGATAATAGAAATCAGTATGCTGAAAGGTGACCTCTTTTCTCCCTATTTGGAAGCCACAGAATTTTGGGAATAGAGTATTCAGATCAAACCCAAAAGGAGGAGGAGAGAACAGCACCAAGTTATTTCAATTATTGTGGGGACTTACAATAGTACCTGGAGGGCTTCTTCCCTTCCCTGCCTGTTTTGTAATTTTTAGAAGCTGTTGTTGTTGCAGGTAGCTTCAGCATCACACCAGCAGGATTTGGCCACTGCTACCATCCCTTCCACCATCCAGAAGTGCCTCTGAGCTGGATACTAACTTCATGGACCTGGCTGCTTTGGTCCACCCCTGGGGTGCTTCAAGAACTTATGTGGCAATTTTGGTTGGGGCACAGAGAAACAGTAGCAGTTCTTGAAGCTCGCCTACAAAAAACGGTCTTAAGAGTGGCTAGGATCTCTCTCTCTTGATAGAGGAGGGCCAGTGTTGTTTTAGGAGTTCCTTTCAGTTTACATGCCTGTTCTGTTTTCCATCTGTCCTAGGTGTAACCAATATTACATAAACAACAGAGAGCACCCACAGCCTGTCTTCACAAACAAGAGTAAACCCAGTTCAAATGCCTTAATTGTTCAGGTGAGTGATGAGCATGAACATGCATCTTGTATGCAAGAGATATAATTAAATTGTGACATCACAGGTGGTCCCAGTACTGAAACTATAGTTACTAGTAGCAGTTAGCACTTATATTTTATACATCCTGGAAACTTGGGGTATTCTGAGATGGGGTTCGATGCTATTTTCCGATCAGAAGCTATGATGCCTTTTCATGTACAGGCATATCACAAACCAAGAAACAGAAGGAGAGAACTATAAGAGATGGTCAATTCAAAATCCATGGTCAAGGATTCAGACTCTGAAGACTGGTAGAAGAAAGCCTATAAATTAAACATAGAATTCATGTGCAGCAATGGATGCATTGGTCTATTTCAGGACTGCATTTAAAGTTGCTGTCTCTTTCATCCAAATCCCACAATGGTTTATGACTTTTTTTTTAAAGCAGGAAAATTCTAATTTATTTCAAGATGCAATTTTCCCTAATACAATGCACACAACTTTCCCTAATGTTTTTGTATGCAATTGTTGAGAATTTTTTTTAAAAAAAGTACAGGATAACAGTCTTCCAAACCCTTATTGGTCCAGGACATAAGAATTCAGTCACTGCACTTGAATAAAATGTACAACAAATTTTCCCCCATCCCTAATTGTACATGTTGAAAGGGGGGGGGGGTTAGATCCTATGACTTCATCCATTTTGAACAGTATCTCATCAATTATTATATTACATCTTGAAAACCCCATTCAGTTTATCTAACAGGCCAAGTTTATCTAACAGGCTTAGTACAGGCTAAGGATGCTAGTACAAGGGGAATTTCTACTGCATTCCCCTACATCTGCCAAAAAGCTTCTTATCCAGGATCAGGGAACCCAAAAAATCAGATGCAGCCAGCTTGTGCAAATGTGAACCACTATGTGTAAGAGAACTGCACTTCCATAAGCATCCCGGATTCACGTCACCCTGGACAGGACCAGTTATTTACACTTTATTCATGTTTGACTAGTTATCCCTAGTGGCTCAATTCTGCTTCCTGAGCTCTCTTTTCAAACACAAAAATTACTGGGCATAATCTTTCAAATGAAGGAGTCAGATGAGGGATAAACCTCAGCCTCTCAGCCCACAACCAAGCTGGGGTAGGCCTATAATTACCTTATTCTAATATGCAACATCACTGGGAGTTCTTAAGCAAATCCTGTGGCTAATTACTTGCCCCATAGGAGCAGCGCATGACTCCAAATATTTGTTCACATTCATTAAATATCCCACATAAAAACCTGGTATCTGAGCCTTTGCACAGTGCCGTACAGTTTGACAATTCACTGCTGGCAGGAGCAAGTACCTCCTAATCAAGCCACTTTCACTATGCAAAAAATGTGTTTTTTGGATAAAACAACTGTGTAACAAATCTGCATTGTACAGTAGCCATGAAGCTAAATGGCTGGGGAAAAAATATTTTGGCCACCATTTTTGATTTTAATTGTGTCTCAGCTAGGCCAATGGCCATCTCTATAGTTAAACAGCATCTTTGTATTCCCCACTTCATTTGCTCGTCTCTAAACTAGACAACAAACCCCTTTTCCAATAGCTATTGCTATTGAGACTAGAAAACCTAAGAACTATGGCCTAAATTCAGCCTGACTGGGGTCCCAGCCTGACTCTCCAGGGTTTCCCAGAAGGTCACATCCTTCTGCTGGTGCCCGCCCCCTTTCCCACAATGACTGATCATTTTATGGTTTCCTGAATCTCTTCTGATCCTGGCTTTTATATTTTTTTCACCCTTGCTGCCACTTCTAAGGCTTTGTTACTGGCAGTAAGAGCTCTGCACTATAATATGTTGGTCCTTGTGGCATTTTGGCCCCATTTTCTTTGTTTTTGCCCCTTCCAAATTTTGCCTTCAGACCCATCTACCTGTAGAGAGGGGTCCCAGGTTCCTCAAGCTACAGTGTCTCCAGATGGATTCTTCAGATTCAGAAGAGGAGGTGGAGGGCATAGCTGGGCAGATGTCTTCCCAGTTGCAAGGTTACCTAGTGAAGATACTCAGGCAGTGCTTGAGAACCAGCCCGTCTTGGATAAGGAGGGAGAGATTTTAGTATAGCGGGGCAGGGGAGAGATGGAGAGTTCCTTGCCCCAGCAAGGAGATGACAGGCAAAATCAATGGGCCAGTTGAGAAGTGTCTGGCGTTCCCGCTGTCTAGCCCTCGAGCAGCAGAAGCCATTCTGAGGGTGCAGTCAGAATCTTTTGTGAAAAGGAGGGAAGGAGGGATGTTTCCATTTGGATTCAACTCTGCATGGGCAGTTTCTTCTCCCACTTCTCAAGATGGATGCTACTCTGACTGCTGCTGTTCTGTAACCTAATAAGCTTTAATAAAAGAACTCTGCTTATAAAGCCTCACCTGTCTGCTGGAGAAGACCTGTCTAAGACACTACTCTTGGAATGTGTCCCCAGGAATGCCTTCAAAATAAATGTTTAAAAACCATCTTTTTATATAGACTTCTAATTCTTGGCACCGGCCTCTGCTCTGGTGCAGACTATCCCCTTCAAACACTCTTTCATGTTACACACAGAACAATGGAATACAGAAAGACATTGTATCTGGGTGGAAGAATTAAAGATAAAAGATGGCCATAATGGAAGAAGTACAAATTGCATCCGAAAGGGGACTTTAAATTCCATGGAATAAAGAAGGCTACTCTAGTACCATACACCAAACCATTTTAAGGTATCCTTGTTGCTTCCTCTCTTTGGGCCTGAATCACAGGACCCTTTAATGATTGCTCAGGAATCTTCCCCTACTAGTTACTCCACATTCTGACTGTGCAGACATTATACTTTTCCTGTATAGTGTAAAAGTCACTATATATCTGGTGTGGAAGAAGACATCACCCTGTCAGCACCTGCCTATGTTTGACGTTGGCCCATAATACCCTATGGCTAGACTTGTATGCAATCTTACCAACAGCATGGGTGTGATAGTTTGAAAGCATGAATGTTTCTCTTTATTGTCTACCTGCCCCATTGCCATGTTTTTCACTGTGTCTCCTTTGTGTATGCCACTGAAATGAAAAGTGTGTAGGGGGGTAATCAATGTTGATATTCATCAACTTCCCACCTCTCTTTGTAGAATACACTCATACTTGTTGGTTTAAGCTGTTTTCTTTTCAGGCAAGAATGTGCGAACAGAGGTAGCTGCCTTATACTGAGTCACACCAGAGGTACCATGCCTGCATGCTCCAGTTGCTGAGGAGCTGGGCAGGAAGAGGCCTTGCACCCATCCTGCTTGAAAGATCCTGTGTTTGCCATTGTGTGTACAGTGTGCTGGACTAGTGTGATCCAGCAAGGCTTTTCTTATGTTCTTATCTACTCCAGTGTAGTCTGTGCTAACTGACTGCAGCTCTCTGGGTTTTCAGGCAGGATTATTTCCTGGCTATGCATGAAAGGTTTGAAACTGGGATGTTTGAGCCACTGAGTTATGACCTGATAAAGAATTCTGCATCACAGAAGACTCCTAAAGCTCAGATAGGTGTGTTTTATGTGGTGTGATACTCTAGCTAAGGGTCATTATATGCTTGTTCTCCCTTTATTTTGGATGCTAGCTGTTACCAACAGAAGTTCATTAATCTTCATTTCTTCATTTTGATTAGTTTCTTAAAATGTATTTGTGAAATGCTCAGCTGACAATAGCAAACAATTACAATAAAATCTTTAAGCCAATAAGTTTTAGAGAGCTGTTTTTAAATTGCTGTTCAGCCATGCAAGTTACTGGACTAGTCCATCATCATCTCAGCTTAACCTATATCACAGGGCTGTTGTGAACATTAAATTCAGAGGGCCATATGGGCTGCCCCAAGGAAGGCTGGGATAAGGAGCAAAATCACTAAAAGCAATCCTAAATAAATCAATGTAATAAAACCAGCTTATCTGCCTGGCATGCAAATGCCAACTGGAATGAATGCATGCTAGCTCTCCTCCAGAATACCAGGAGAAAGATATAAAGTACTGTGCAGATCATAAACTGTAATACGACTCCACACCGAAAGATGCAGTGATAAGTCAAATTTAGTTCCATAGCAGAAGACTCAGAGAAAAACTGAAACAGCCTGCATATGTATATATGGATACATGCACACATGCATGGAGTACACATATAGATTAAACACACATACATATTTATGTGGAATTATCATGGTGTATTTGGCATTTAAATTTATTAGCTGGGAGAAATTACGTTGCACCATCTGTTACCCTGCACGAACTTCCTGTAACTAAGAATAACAAAAGCCCTGGAGAATAAGCATCAGGTAAAGTAGATTCTCTTAAAATAATTGAACATAATTGTGCATTTAACAGTTTAATGTAATATTATTCAACAGATGTGCAAATAACAGTAGAGTTATTCTCCACAAGCCATATGTTGGAGGTAAAACGGCATTACAAGAGACCAATGGAATATTAGACAAGGCTGACTCAGAAACATGGATTGGTGGTTATTAAAACATTGTAAAGTGTTGCTGTAAAGTGTGACCTTAATTGAGGTTTCAAAAGTAATTTTTTGTGGTTAGAAAAGAGTATATATTATTCTTCTGCACCCTCTCTTGGCCAGTAATAGTAATGCAACAGAAGCCACCTGTACGTAGACTGCAACACAGCAAATGTTTTCAAAGTGTTCTCTCTATAACCACTCCTTCATTAGCAAGAATGGCCATAACATGCTGTTAGGAAAGCAGCCCAACAGAAAAGGACTGGTTCCCAAATGAGCAAGACAGCAGAGGTCATAGAAGTCTTATCCTCTTCTGAAAGCAGTCGCTTTGGACAGGGTCTTGGGTTGCACTCGCAAGTGTAACTTTTCCACTGTGCTAACAGCCATTGCTGCTAGGGCAACGTCATATGCCAGTTGGACTATTTTGGACTATCCTCCAAAAACTTCTGGAAACGTCAGTGGGAGTAGCCAGGGGTACTTGATAGCAAAGAGAAAGTCAGCACATTCCCAGAGGTACATGGCTGGATTACGATTTCTGTACTGTTAGTCCTGGTACTAAAGGCAGCTCACATTACTGAGAACTAATGAGTAGGCGCTGTCACAGCTAAAGAGTTTTTCCAGCAGATTGTTGTTGATGCTGGCGCTTCAAAATGTACATGGGTGATGATATAGAAATTTGTTGTAAAAATCATTGTCTTAGTCTGCATGTGTGGTTTCATTCAGGGCTGTGACCAGAGTTGTTGAACCTCATCCCTGGAGCCAAATCTGGCCTGCCTGCTCTCCCAGTCTGTACTCCAGGCCTCATCAGACAGATGGCCAGGCCACTTCCCCATGGCCTACCCCTTCCACCAAAGGCAGCCTTTCCCAACCTGAAGGCCTTCAGAGACATTTGTACCACTACTCCCATTATTCCCATCCAGCAGGGCTATTGACTGGGAATTCTGGGGGTTGCGGTCTAAACATGTCTGGCAGGCACAAGGTTGCTAAGGCTGCATTTATATCTTGACTTTCTTCCTTTTGCAAGGCTCCAAAGCCGGCTTTAAAGGTCCTCCTCCACTCCATTTTCCCTCACAACAGCAGCCCTGTGAGGGAGGTTGGGCTGAGAGTCCATGACTGGCCCTGAGTCACCCAGTGTGCTTCATGGATGAGCAGGGACTAGAACCCAGATCACCTGAACCCAGTCCCAGTGCTCTAACCACTATACCACACTGACTTTCCAATGGATTGGTTTCTGGCTTTTGCCAGGTTTTTCCCTACTCCAAAAAGCTGAAAGGATGTATTCTCCTAAGACTTTGTTACTGGTAGGGAGAAGTTCAAACTGAAATATGCCAGTATTTTTGTATTTAGGCCTTACCCCCTCAGTGCCTTCTGTCCCATGTACCCAGGAGCTGCTTCAGAAAGATATTCAGCCAAAAGAGGTCCACCAGCCCAATCAAGTGTGACTCTATCAAACAATTATTAAACAAAGGTAACCAAGTCCTCCGGATCAGTACTAAGCCAAAATTTTCTCCCACATTTTTTCAGCCATTCTCCTTTACTCATTATTAGATTTTTATCCCACCCCATTAGTCATAAGGCTCCCTGGACGGGTTACAAATAAAAATATACACTCAGATAACATAGCGACATGCAACAAAATACTAATATAACCCTATTAAAAACTAACAGCCTAACTACTAAAACCACAGAAGGGTTAAACTTCACAGAAACCGCTTTAACATAAAAGGCACCGCTACCATCTACAGTCACATATAAAATTTAAAACCATTAAAATCACTCTAAGAATTAAAATACAAGGACAGAAAAGAAATTGCTTTCAAAAACAATGTTTTAAAAATCAGGAGTTTGGTTTAAGGTTTTTAGGCTTACCTTCCGCATGAGGAAGTTGAGGAATGTGTGCAGTGCCCTGGCTTTCATTGCACAGCCATCTCTCCAGCAGCCTTCTCAGCTTCCCGGACTTCCCTCGGAGACATGGAGAAGACATCCTGGAAGCACCAGGAAGCATCGAAAGCCTAGGAGGCTGCACAGCAACGGAGACAGGTGTACTAGCACACAGAGCACCCTCAGCTGCTTCACCGTGATCAGGGTGAACACACCACCAAAAGACATTATTAAAGGCCCTGAGTATGAGGTGGGAAAATGGATGCCTCCTCAGTGGGAAAATAAAGCTTTCAACATTCCGGAGGACCGATTTTGGCACAGCATTAACTTCACCTGCATCCCTCATACCTGCTACTGGGCTTTCAGAAAAGTAGTAATTTTATAAATATCTGCCTAAGAGGCAAGGTCTACCTATAACCAACCTTAAGAAATTAACTTTTGGAAGATCCTGGGGAATGTGATGAACCCTGAAAAATGAGAATAATTGCTAAGCCAAAATTTGTCAAAGACATTTTTCTCCAAAGGAGAAAAGGTGGATTTTTTCTTTTCTTCCTCCTTATGTCACTTTTGACAATCAAAATTCTTCTTCTTTTTAAGTGTGTGTGTGTGAGGGAGGGACATTTCCTTTTCACCCACAATATCCCAGAAAGATTATTGGTATGGGTCAATGTGGAAGATGCAAAATGAGGACCAGACTGCCGGGAGAGTTGCTGTTATTGTCAGTAACATTGGCAACACACACACACACACACACCCCAGCAACCCTTAGAGGAGAAAGGCAAGAAGCTGTTCTACAACCTCAGCCAAAGGTGAGCCCTACCTATGAGAAACTGTTGGAAAAAAAAATCCCCCTTCTCAAAACATTGGGTGACATTGTTTCTCCACCCCCCCCCCCAAATAGGGTGGAGAGTTTTGAGAGGTCATTTCCACACAACTCTACTCTGGACTGTGATTTTGTTGCAATTATACAAAGAATAATGGAATGATCCTAATGCCCCTCTGACCTCAGAGCGGCAATCAGAGCCCCCATCCCCTTTCAGTCTGTGAAGGTGACTGATCCTCTCCAGGGTCAGAAAAGCAACCTTGGAGAGGGGTCAACGGGTTGTTCTGGGGGTGATGGGAGGAGACTGAGCCAGCCAGGATTTATTTATTTATTTGTTTGTTTAGAGCATTTGTATGCCATCCCATCGCACAGCCTCGGGCCAGCTTACATAAATAAAATAAAACATAATACAGATAAAACCCAGATCCAACCTGGCTGCATATTAAAACCTATAAACTGATATTAAAAGTTATTAAAATATCATTGAAATAAAAAGGGCTTAGCCTGGCGCTGAAAAATGAACGACGGCGCCAGGCGGACCTCTCTGGGGAGCGCATTCCATAGGCGGGGCACCTATGCAATGTGTCCTGAAGTCATTGCAGTCTCCTTGCCTCTTCCTTTGAAATACTCCAGCTAGATGGTTGAAAGTTATAGTCTAGAGATAATATCAAGCAGGGAAGCAAAGATCAAAGAGCATAAAGCTCCAAGTTAGGAGGCACCCCCATTACCCTTCCTATCAATACAATAAAACTTTATTAATCTTTGCATAGATAATTTTTATAGGGGTGTTTCATGAGGAGTGTTACACAATGGGCAAATTAAATGGAATATTCTTACAGATTTTTCAGATCTACAGGCAGTTCTTCAATGACATTATCCTTCTGTTGTCTAGGCAACTGGCAGAGTGCCTTGGGACCAGGCAAGGTGAAAATCACAATACAGATAACAATAATATTAATTCTGATCTCTTATGGTATTATTTATCACAAAATTGCAATTCCTGTAAATAAAAAGGTTGCATGAAAACAGAGGTGCTGTGTAACACATAATAACACTTCTAACAGGTGTCATTCAGTTGCAGGCGAGTTTAAAGCAACAGAGGCAGTCTGTGGATGCACTGTATGTTCTTGCAAACAGCAGTGCCATTTGAAGCCATAAACCACTCCTGGGGTATAATAATTCTGACAGATAATGGAAACAAATAGTCATTTCTCATTCCATCAGAATACTTTTATGCATTGTCCTGATGGCTTAGGTGGCGTGATCTGTCCGTGCCTGTGTGGAAACCTTTGTTGACGATGTGCCCTCTTTAAAAGGTAGTGAATTTCATTTATGTAAGCTTCCTGAGAAATTCTGCATAGGGTGATGCTTGGTGACACAGCAATTACACCAGGACCTTCAGAAAGTCAGGACTGTCTGCTCTTGTTACATCGTACACTAGGTGAGGCAGATGCTGATGGTTGCGAAAAGCTACTGGAGCTGGCTCTCCTGATTCCAAGTGCCTGGAGGTGACTCAAGACAGCCTTAAAATGCCAGGTTTAATAGTAGAATGCTACCTTGGCTCAAAATATATGTGTTTGTTCTGCTGAAACTCCCCACTACAGAAGGAAGAGATATTATTTAAACCACCACCTTTTGCACCATCTGTTGAATGTTCTTGCAAGCCAAAGACCACCTTCGATTCTGGACAAGTACTTCACAGACACAGTGCAAAGTAAAAGACAAAAAGAGGGCTCCCAAAATATCAACATATTTTAAACTCAAAATCTATTTTATCTACATTTATCCTGTATCAATTTTCTGATTTAAAACACACACACATTGAAGAGCTTTGGGAAACTCAGAACTAGAGCTGAACCTAAATAGAACTATGGTTGCTGAAATGTGAAAGTTTCAGAATGGCTGGGGAAAGCCCCAGTTTTTTCTCATTGTTTTGCTACTGATATGTTGTGGTGTGAAAACATCCCAGACATCCAGGCTGATAGCCAGTAGGGATCTAACATGTAAGGAAGAAATCTGTTGACGTGGCAACCCTGCTTGCAGGTGCCTTTAAAACATTTTTTTTTAAATCCAGAGGTCTCCAGGAGTGAGGGCAAGAAGCATCATCTTCATTCTGATTTGACTTCATGACATCATCAGGTATCATTGATGGCGGCCACTGCCTTGTGTGAGAAGAGTGCCTCTCTTGTCCTCTAGTTTTTGAGGGGTACAGAATGGTACCTGCTGAACAAAAGAAATTAAGTTTATTTTAGAAAAGCTGTCAAGGAATTCACCATGGAAGCTGAGATGGATTCTGCAACTCATTACACATATTAATACATTTATATTCCACTCTACCTCACTTGGAGCCCATAAAATATTAACAAATATTGAAATAACACGACACATTGACACTATTAAAATCATATTTGAAATACAAATGCACAAGAAAATGCCATAAAAATCACTACAATACCACATGAAAGAGGGGGGGACAGCAGGAGAAGCCTAGTACAAAAATGAAACTTAATGAACTAGAAACTCTGTATTGCTTCAATTATCTGAGTATAAATCTTGTCCGTCCTTCAATCCTAAACAGACAACTTTCTTTTTCATTTGGAGTTCAACAATTTCCTTCCCATTGCCACCACCTTTTGCTGTGAAAAATAAAAAATGTATAGCTGATAGTCCCCGCTTCTTCGTACTTGTTAGGATTACAAAGCCATTACTGCTCCCTGTTATATCTGCAAAACTCTGCCTTTCCATCTTGTCTAAGAGGCTGTGTATTTGACTTCCTCTATGGGAGAAGTTGCCAGTGAGGCAAGAAAGAGATGTGCTTTGAAAAATATGTGTTTTTACTACAGAGTGACAAAATAAAGAAGCTTGAATATCTTCTAGCAGACCATCTTTATCAGGTGAGAGGCTGTGCCAAGCTCTCTAGATTTATTTAGTTCATTCTTTCAAGGCAAGTATGAGAAGGTTTGGGGAGGATTTGATCTAAATAAATGCCACTTCGAGTGAATAAATAATGAGATGAAGAACTATGAAAATAAAATGGAATTAACAGACAGTAGGTCTAAGGCTGCTGAAGTAAAGTCAGCCACAGCCAAAGATTTTGTTTAATCTTTTGGCTGTGCTGTTAAATTGTATCGTACGCACACTCAGACACACAAAAGCACATGCGTGCACCTTTCAGTTCCAAAGCTTGTGTGGCAAGTTTCCGTGAGTGGAAGGTGTGATGACGCACAAGTGACCATGAGATGAAACTCTCCAGACGGGACTGAGATCTGGGTCAACAGGTTGGCTCTGACTACTGGCCCCTGTGACCATTCACCAAGTACGCATGAGTCACACTTACCCCTGGCCAAAAAAGAGGGAATGTGTCAACAACAAAAACTTCATAATATTTGCATATGCTAATGTGGCAAGATTCACTGGAGAAGGCATTCATGCTAAGGAAAGGGAAGAAGGAAAGGTAGAAATGGGAAAGGAAAACTGAGTAAGAGATGGGTTGACTTCATAAACAGGACACTCAAACTGGAGCAGTGGCCACAACTGAGGAGCAGGTACTCCAGATCCAAAAGGATCTGGACAGACTATGGAAGTGGGCAGGAGACAACAGGATGGCGTTCAATGTGGATAAGTGCAAGGTCTTGCACCTGGGGCATAGGAATAG
Source organism: Varanus komodoensis (assembly GCF_004798865.1). Classification (NCBI taxonomy): domain Eukaryota; kingdom Metazoa; phylum Chordata; class Lepidosauria; order Squamata; family Varanidae; genus Varanus; species Varanus komodoensis. The sequence goes on along the minus strand of NW_025335550.1, from coordinate 19,726,541 downwards.
GTGTCATAAGTACAGGTTAGGGGACAAGTGGCTGGAGAGCAGCACTTGTGAAAGGGACCTCAGGGTGCTGGTTGACTGCAGGCTAAACATGAGTCAGCAGTGTGATGCGGTGGTCAAGAGGGCGAACGCCACCCTTGGTTGCATAGCCAGAAGTGTGGCTTCTAGATCAAGAGAGGTAGTACTACCACTCTACATGACTCTGGTGCGCCCGCAATTGGAGTATTGTGCTCAGTTTTGGGCCCTTCATTACAGAAAGGATATAGCCAGGTTGGAGTCAGTGCAGCGTAGGGCCACAAGGTTGGTGGCCGGTTTGCAGGGGATGGGGTATGAGGCGAGACTGAGGAACTGGGTCTCTTCAGCCTGGAGAAGAGGAGACTCAGAGGGGATATGTTGGCGACATACAGGTATGTGAGGGGATGTCACATGGAGATGGGTAGAGACCTGTTCTCCCCTGCAGAGGAAGGCAGGATGTGCTCCAACGGAGCAAAGCTCAAGAAGCCAAGGTTCCATTTGGATGCCAGGAAGCACTTCCTGACAGTCAGGGCCCCGAGGATGTGGAATGGGCTTCCACGAGAGGTCGTTGAGGCCCCATCGGTGCGGGTGTTCAAGGATAGGCTGGACGTCCACATGGTGGGCATGTCGTGAGCAGAGCCGGCTGGTGCCGGAGGTCAGACTAGATGGCCCGGGAGACCCCTTCTGACTCGCTTTGTTTCTATGTTTCTATAATGGAAGCCACAGCCTTGAATTTAGGACAGCTAAGCAGGGATATCACGGATAGGACATCGTGGAGGTCTTTCATTCATATGGTCAGCATAAGTGGAATAACAAACATCAAATGAGGTGTCTCCTGCCAATATTCTCTATCCTAAATTCATAATCCAAATCCTCCACCAAAGCAGCATTTTGCATCCTATATTGAAATGAAGTGCATTTGAAACATTGCCCATATTGTGTATCCTTTTCCTTCTGTTGGTTGTTGGGAGCAGCAAAGAGCTAATTACTGTGGTGTAGTGAAAAGGAAATATATGGGGGCACCACTCCAGAAGGTTTTTCAGAGCAGGAGTTATGATAGCATCTTGTTGCATGCCAGGATAATTGAGGGACTGACTGGCAGGTGGGTGAAGCTATAATGTGCTATTCAGTTTGGACCACTGTTTGTGGCAGACGAAAAAATTAATAGAGCAGATTCCTTCTTTCCTTTTGTTTGTTTGAAATAAACACAGTTCTATCCACACAGCTACCTGTATTTTTCTCCTCACTCTGGGGGTGTGGCTATGATGAGCTCTTGACTTCAAAATTTACTGCTATACTTTTGGAGAAATAGAGCACTGAATTCTCACTCTTCCACTGCAGTCTTACACACTTGCTTGAACTCCATGGAACTTTTGAGTAGACAAGAACAGGATTGTAACTGTTAGCCAATAGAAGTTTCAGCCATCGTGGCTTCTGAGATTTCACTAACCATTACTCATACAAACTCAAATTTATCTTTCTTTTGCAGCAATAAAGCCTAGAAACTTGCCATCCTAAAGTGAATATTGAGATTCTTAAGAATCTACATTCTGCACCTGATCTCAAGTTCTCCACTCTTGAAGAAATTTAAAATATGTACAGTCTTGCTGTTGGTCCTATCACACCACTCTGATAGGAGGTGCTTCTGAAGAGGTGGAGGTGTGGATCCATGTGTATGGTTCTGAGTTTTGGGTATTTCAGATTAATTTGATGCTAAAATATTGCAAATGTGTCATCAAGTGGCCCACAAAAAGATTCCTTTAAAGTACATGTGAATACAATTACAAAAGGAGAGTGCTGGAGCAGAAGTACGATTCCTACAATGATAAAAGACATATATATATATATATATATATATATATATATATATATATATATTCCTGAGAACAATTGTATTTTGGAAAATACACTGTTGTCAAAAGATCAGTCCTCTCTCAAATTCAATTATGCAGGAACCTCCTGTGCTTTATATCCCTGCAGTCCCACTTAATCATTAATTACAGTGTCTTTTTATTGTCTCCCATGTTGATTGCATGTCTGATATCACAGATTGCTTAGCAAGTTGACTTAACACCTTTGCTAATTGCTCTGTGGTGCTAAGCTTTAATTTTCTCTCCCCCCCCCCTTCTTTCCAAAGAAGAGCTTTTGAGCTGTTTGCTTAAGCAAGTCCTTTGTATGTATTGTTCTGTTGTCTGTGGCATCTGTGCCTATAATGCACAACAACTGTATAAGAAAGTTTGCAACTGTAGTTTCTTTGGGAGTTATTCACAGAAAGTCAAAGCCCTTGGTACCTTTGAATAGTTTATCCCCTCCCAAACAACAGCTCTCAACTGCTCAGTTCAGGAAGAAAGAACAACTGGGAGTGCAACATAATATGTCTGTGTCCTTCATATTCTGCTTATAGGGACACATGTAACACACCCATTGCTGAATCCACAATGGTTAGTTTTCTGCTCCCACCACTCATGCACACTGCTACTGCATATCCTCCACTGCAGGGATCAGCAAGCTGGCACCATCCAGATGTTTTGTACTACAAGGCCCTAATCCCTGTTCATGGGCCATGCTGGCTGCGGGGGAAGGTATCCCAAAACATCTTAAGGCTCCATGTTGCGCACTCCTGTGGCCTACTGACTTGAAAGCAGGGCCCAAGGCCAAAAGATACATCGTAGCAGAACACCTTACGTTCCCATTTCCCTGCCTTTATTCTGATGGAATCTGCACATGTGTGCAAAGCAGCTTCAGAAACTGCTAAGCAAGGGTTTTGAACCTCAGGCTGTAGGCCAAATGCAGCCCATCTGGAGACCAATCCACTCCTCCAGGGCCTAAGAGGGACACTGCAACACCTGGCAATTTAATACCAGAAAAGGCTATTCCTAATCTGTTTGATGCAAGGCTGTGGACCCTCAGGCCTGTGGGGCAAATCTGGCCCAGCTGGGTTCCTATTTCAGTCCCCTGGGTCCTCCAGATGGCAATGCCTCCTTCCCTCTTCCCCCTGGCCCCATCCCCTCCTTTGTACCAGCAATGGATCATTTGGTGGTTTTCTGTCTTTTAGAAAATTTTCTCCAATTCAGAAAGATTGAAATGCTTCTCCTAAGGCTAGGTAACTAAAGATAAAAGGTCTAAGCTGAAAACTAGCCTTTTTGTTTAGTAACCACCCATCATCGGAATGCAGCTCACAAGAGCTTCTTTAAAACTGGATTCTGCCTTTGGACTCAAAGAGGTTTTGAACCCTTATGCCAGTCTGAGATTTTTAGGCAGAGAACATGATGTTCACCACTGAAGAACAGAAGTAATCAAAACAACTGTACAAAGTCACATACATATATTCCTGATTGATCACACATTGAGTGGCATTCCAATCATACTGCTGGCATACAATCATTTGTATACACCAAAAGGCCTATGCAAAAGCCCCATAGCATAGCAACAGCAAAAGTCTATCCAAACAGTTTAGTTGGAATAAGAAGGCAGGGACAAGGAGAGGCTTAAGTTACCATCCTACCACTGGGCAGTCTCTCTGTTCTTCCTGCCCGCCACTCAAGCCAAGGAAACCAGAAGGTGAAGGCCTGACCAATTATGATAACCAGACACAAGAATCCTTGTACCTTTTCAGGTAGAAATAACCGCAATATCATTAACAACAATATCATTCTGATAGTATAAAGAGATTTTAAAATGCCATGCAGAAGTGCAATGAGTGGGGGAGATCTGCAGTTTGAACATGTAGGTTCCAAAAGTGGTCAGCACTCCAGAAAAGAAGGAGTGAAAGCAAGATGTGTAATAGGCTGTACGGGAGACTAATTTTGAGCTGATCAGGATTCCATGAATCAGCCCAAGGTTCACCTTCTGGGGGCTGTGTTTGCCATAATGGAGCGACCTGAGTGGGAGCACAGCTTCCTTCCTGAACAGAGCTACTGCTAAAGTAATGAAAACACAGATAGAGAGAAATTAATGAAAACAGAATTACTGCATGGGGAAAAGCAGCATTATTCATCAAAGTGCAATAGACTGTAAATGCTGAAATAGTTTTGATTTGCTACCCAGGATTTACTAGTTTATTAATATCTCTCAAAAACTTTTTTAAAATATCATTGCATCATTTTTTTAAATTGACCTGGTTCAAAGGATATCTAAATTTAAAACAAACATATTAAAGTGTACTTTTAAAACAGGATCATGAACAATTGTCAAACACATTGAGAAGAGGCTGCTCTTCCAAGTAAAAAGCAGAGCCATGCGTTTCTGAGGTCTACATTATGAATGACACAGTAAAGGTACAACTGCAGTCCTACCCAACTTTAGAAAGAAAGAAAGAAAAATCAAAAGCTCCCAGGGTGCCATAGCTACCTATGCTGGGTAGGACATTCTGGAAGCTGAAGGCTTTTTCCCTAACAAAACTTGCACAGAATTGCTGCCTTAGTTTTGCCTTTATTATTTCTTTCAACTAGGCTCAGAGATTTGCAAATAATCACAAGCACTAAATCCTGGAGATACTATGCTATATCTAACCAGAATTATTCACAAGGCTTACTGAGAGTATCCAGTCTGCATAGTCGAGCTACCTAAGTCCTTCAAAGTTTGGAGTTCTCAAATTAAAAATACATAGGACTCAACTAGGCAAACTGCAGAGGCATTTTGTTTTCATCTTGCAGAAAAACTCTGCTTTGCCTATTTTGCACTGTAATCACCATCCTTTGCTTCTGGAAAGTTCTAGAAAGTAGAGAACATAGTGCCCACAGGTACAAATATATCCTGGTCACCTGCCTTGGTAATTACCAAGATGCCATCTCCCACTCTGCTTTTTTAACAGTACCTGGAATTGCTCTGAAATAGGTTTTTGTTGCTGCTAAAACTGTAGGTTCAAAGGAACTCTTCAGTGTTGTGAAACTGCAGTCTGTTCAAGACATGAATAAGGTGACTGCCTAGGACAGAGCATATGGAGCGTATCTTGCCATTTTTAAAACAACCGGCAGCTCCTCAGTCTCTTTTGGAATTCAGTGTTAATGTTAAACTTTAAAGCCCTGAACCAGGGAGTTGAGCCTCTTTCAGCCTGAGGGTTGAATTCAGTTTTTGTGAGATGCATTCCAATGGTAGGTGAGAGTAAGGCAGAGCTAGAATCTAAATGACTAGAAATACCAAAATATACCATCATGTTTTGACTTAAAGGTCTTATTGCCAGTAATCAAACCTTAGGACAAGCATTAGAATAGGGGAAGAACTATACAAAAGTTGGGAGATCAAATTATAGGCAGTATGAGAAAGGGGGAAGGAGGCAGTATGGCCATCTTGGGAGTCCCAGAGGACTGGATTGAATTCCAAGGGGGGGCAGATTTGGGTCCACAGCCCTGAGATACCTCTATCAATACCTCTATCACAAGAAGGTTAGGAACAACCTTTTCTCATATTTACCTGTTCAGGCATTCCAGTCTTCCTCGAAGGCCCTTCTGCAGGTCTCTCTGCCTATGGTGAGAGGTGGGTATGAGCTCAGTGAGAGCTCTTCCAAAGGTAATATTCTGTCAATGAGGTGCCCTTCCTGGGGAGAAAGGCCAGTGCCAGAGATCTTTGCCCATGCCTTTAGATCTTTAAGACTCTGATTTATCCTAGTTCTGTTTGTCTTACATGGTGTGTGTGTGTGTGTGTGTATGTTTTTTTTTTTTTTACTATATCAGCTCTCCGAGAGTGCTTGGGGTTCTAGACAGGATACACATGTTCAAAATACTGTAAAATAAAAACAAGAATGGCCCTGACTTTGACATTAAAAGCTGAGGTCACTGGAGGTTTCCTTCTCTTGTATGTGAATAAATTACTATCAGTCCTCAGATCTAAACCCTCATATTTTAAGCAGGCATTCCAAGCAGGTCTATTCCAGGTCCCTTGTTGTTGTAGGCATGTCTCTCCCTTTTTTCCTTACTAACAGATCAAGGCAAAAGGCTGCTAACTGTAGTTCTGTATTAAGTTACGTTGTCTCTGTGACACAGAGTAATCCAAAATTCATTAACAAGTCACACAACAAGCCTGTTGATTGTACACTGAGTTCTGCCCATGCAGGATTGATTCCAAACTGAATCTCCCTCCTCCCTTTCCCACAAAATGGAGTTGGCTCCACCCTCAGGGAGGTTCATGCTTCTTATAGTCCAGACAACCATAACACTGGAGATTACTTAACTGGCCAATTTATTTGACCTGGCATTAGACACCTGAACCAACCAAGTTAGAAACATAGAAACAGAGTGAGTCAGAAGGGGTCTTCTGGGCCATCTAGTCTGACCCCCGGCTCCAGCCAGCTCCACTCATGACATGCCTACCATGTGCATGTCCAGCCAATCCTTAAACACCCTCACCATTGGGGCTTCAACCACATCCCATGGAAGCCCATTCCATACCCTAGGATTCCTAACCATCAGGAAGTACTTCCTGGCGTCCACCCTAAATCTTGGTTCCCTGAGCTTTATAGAAACAGAAGGTTGCACACTCTGTTCTGATCCTCCCCGTTCTAGTGTCTCCCCCTGAATCAGAGGCCATTTTATTCTCACCAGTCTTGGCTTATCTCAGAATTCACTGGCCTTGGTCTTGCAGCTAAGCATTCCAAGTCAGCCTCTTCTTCCTGTTTAGTCATAGATTTAGATCCACCTGGGAATGCCTTATTTTGGAAGAAGCAGCCCCAGTCCCTACAGTTATTGAATGAAATGCACAACAAGCAAAGCCTTCACTACTGTAGCCCCAAAGCTATGAAAAAGGCTCTCAGGATCGCCTGGTAGTACATGGCCTTTGAGAATTGCTGTAAAAACTAACTGAGAAGGTATTTGGTCAGAAAAGAGATAATGTATGTCTGGCTCATATGATCTTCCAGGTGTATTACAGCTGATTTTATTTTTAGTGCTATGAGCTTATTTTTATATATGGGCGTTGTCTGAGTTTATGTGATTTTAAATTACTGTTGTCAGCTGCCTTGAGCCTGCAGCAGGAGACAAATTTTCTCACTATAAATACATTTGCAAAGCAAACACAAGAGAAAGAGAGGGGACAGAGGGAGGGGGGGAGATGGCCTGAAGTTATGAATGTCCTTTGGGGCAGAGGTTTGTTCTGTTTGTTTTATCTCTGATAGTGTTTTGCTCAAACTTACTTAGATTTCTAGAAACACATTCCATTTTGGTCTCCCAAGAATAATGAAAGAAGCTCTCAGCAAGTCTGGAATAAAAATAGCCATCTTCAAGTATTTCAAAAAGAATCTTGTTTTCTTTTTTAGATTCATTATATTATCTTGATTTGTACATGCATTCAAACTATATCGCAGTTAATAAATTTAATTTCACAGAGCTATTTACAGTGCACCAGGCCATAATTCACTTAGGAAATAAATAACAAGTGGTCTTCGCAGCTCAATAGAGAATCATTACTGAAAGTGGGAAAAGAATGAAATACAGTGTTGAAAACCACCAAAACCAATTAGGGAATATGATTATAATGTTGCATTCTCAGATGGGCTCAATTCATTCTTACAGCTGTAACTAATGTGGCAGATAATGAAAGTAACATTTATGTGTACTCATACATGTTTTTTATTTAATGGCGAATGCATAAATTCCCATGCGTAATGTAATAACTGTTTCCAGTAACATTATCAGGAGGTTACATTTTGTGGTTAGAGAAATGTGGCCATGATGTAAGGCATAACAAACTATAAGCTTTTCTACACAAGGCATTTATCATGCACCCGTCATTCCTTACTCCTTTTTTGTGGGGTTTTTGGATAATGTTGTGACCCTCCATTTTTTGCTTTCAGTTGAATAGCAATTTCCAAGGGCTTTTTTTAAGTGGGGAAAATGCAGTATTATTTCTGAAAGTGAAAAAAGTATAATCACAGAAGTGGTGAAATGCTTTAGCCCACCATACCACACCACCACCTAGAGATTAAGAGGTAAAAATGTTCTTTGTGTAGCATTAGGAACTCAGTTTAGTAAAAAAAAAAAAAAAAAAAAATCCAAAGGTAGATACAGCTGATTATAACAGCCTCATGTAGAAAAGTACAATAGCTTTTCAATTACTTGAAAGCAGTATCTCCATGGACACATAGCTTTGTATTATTCTGCACATTTCATCTCCCTAACAATGAGAAATTAGAGGTAGTTGTTGGGAACCTGCAGCCTTCCACATGTAACAGGATTACAGATCCCTTCATCCCTGAACATTGGCCATGCTGGCTGTGGCTAATAGGATCCCAACAACTTCTGGAGGGCCAGAGATTCCTTATCCCATTCTTTGGGCATGGCTTACCTGGACCTGGTTTCATTTGAAGGACTGATGCAATATTTGAGTTTATTACAAAGTTTATACCAGTTCAACATAGGCTAAAACAGAGAACAGGGCACTCCTCCAAAAGAGCACACCCACTGCCCCACTGCATATTCCCCAGACAGTGAGCTCTCAAAGATCCCTTTCAAAAGCTCAGAGGTAGTTCTTCTAATCGCAATCTTCCTCACTCATTCATTCAAGCTGCTTCTGTGCTTTTATTGCATTTTAGACACAGGGAGAGACACTTTCGTCAGCCTTGTGGGTGGGGAAGAGGATGAGTTGTCTTTGCCAAAAGGGCCATCACCCCTTAGATGTGTTTCCAGCTATTTTCCAGCCATGCTGGGCCAACAACCTCTAATTTCTCTATCGACAGATGACAGCAGTCGACAGCTTGGCCTCAAACTATCCCGGAGTCCTTCTGTCTTCATTAATCTTCTTCTGTCCAAATTCAGACTCTGTAATAGCAATCTGGTGGCAAACCCATAACAATGTTTTACCCTATTAGATTTGCTTCTGCCCTATAAGATCAAGATCAAGCAGGAATTCTGGAGTGTTATAGCATTTCAAAAACCTGTACTATCTGTTTGATCATTGTCAGAGAGAGCTTTCTGGGAGATCCATTTGCCACTGGAAATAATATGGTGTTATCCCCAATCATGTCCACCTCACTACTCACTCCTAATTTATGAACATATTAAAAATCAGATCACTGTGGGATCCCACTGCTTATTTTCCTCCACCACGAGAATTTACCATTCATTTCTACTCTCTGCCTTCTGGTCTTTAGCCAGTTACTGATGCATAAGAGGACCTCTCCTCTTGTCCCATGACTAAGTTTGCTGGAAGGTGTTTTGTGAAAGAATTTGTCAAAAGCCTTTTGGATAGACAAAGTTTGACAAAGATATTAAGCTAATGCATACATTCATGGACTTCCCCTGGATACTTTTTGGAAAAATGGCCATACTCTAGGCCTCTGGCATAAAGACTATTTTGAGAGATATGTCACATATTTTTATGTTTTAACATAGGTGTTTCTGTTAAAAGACAGCAATTGTACATTTACGTTCTTCTGGATGGATGTCATCTGAAACTTGTGATTTCTTTTTCCATCCAGATTAACAGTATGATCTAGAAGTCCAGCACTCTTTGCTTTGGATCCTCCCAACTCCCTTCATAGAAACAGCAATCCAGGAATGGATATCTGTCCTACATCTACAAACAAAAAATAATTCAGCATCTCTGCAATCTGCTTTAATGCTGCATTTTCATCTCTCAGTCCAATTACCTCCCTAGCTGGTTTCCTGTTTCTAATGTATTTAAAGAATTCTGTATCATTGGTCTTCATCTTATTAGTGAAATGTTGTTCAAAATACTTTTTTTGCATTCCTCATTGTGTATTTCACCATGCACAGTGGAAGGAATGAGCTAGGTGCTTTCACTGGGCATCAAGCTGACCTCACTGAATTGGTTCTGCTTTAAACTAATTAGGGAAAAGGCTTGTTTTATTTTCTTTTTTTGCAAAGGTTGTTTGAGTACTACTCACACAAAAATTAACTTCCATCAATTGCTGACAATTTTCCCTTCAATTTTTCAGTTTGATGACATGTTAGTTAAAATCCATATAACACTGCTTTACTTGGAGGGGGAATTACCAAGCACTGTAGGTACAAGCATGTTATACACATTATATTTTTTTTGTATGAAAGCTGTGAATGAATGGGGGTTTCTGAAGGCACTCCCAGCTCTGACCTGGAAAAGTGAAAAGGCCTGACATAACTGGAAAGGTGCCACAGGATGGGTTTCAGTGATTTAGCAAAATCAGCTCTTGACAGAAACAAAAATCTCCGAGTGTTTTTCAGAGATGCAACTTGTCGTGTATGCTTTGTCACAGCAAACACTTCAACTAGCTGTAAGATGCACACAATGTTCAGTAAAACACGGACAGTTGGTTCTCCGTAATGGATAACATTCTCCTATGAAAGAAGTGAATGTATCTGTCTAGGTGGAAATAAACTCTTATTAAGCCATACTTCCTTCTGACATGTGCACCACAGAGCAAAATTGTCAGGCAAATCAAGAAAAGGCCTTCTGCCAGCAAATATGTAAGGTCACTCTGGAACTAGGTTTTGTATTTCTCCTTTCCAGGGCTGAGGCTGTCAGTGCTCTTCAGTGAAACCTCTGGTCCTTTCTGAATGATGCAACTATACTTAACAACTCCTGCCTAGATTATCTGCCTTTCTAAACTCACGTCCTTCACTCCCGCTCGTGCACTCAAAGTGCTCAGAGCTTTTATTTCCATTTAGACAGAGACAGACACCTTGCTGGCGGCAGACCACAGAGACATGTACTCGGGCATGCCCTGGGCACAGACAAAACTGGACCTTTGTAGCACTACTGAAATGCTCTGCCTGCAGAGTTCGTCGTGTATGATCATTTCTTCTCAAGTGCCCATTCTGATGGCAGGAGCGTGCCATCAGGCCACCATAAAGCCTCCAAGGGTCGTGTGAGAGGCCTTCTCTACAGCTAGTCTTGAGGGAAAATGAAGCCTTGAAGGCCACGCCTAAGGCAAGTTTTGTTGGGAACCCAACATCTGGCTTGATGGAGTCCCTAGGCAAAAGGGACTAGTGCAGAAGCTTCTGGAGTAACAGGAGTGTTGTGCAAAGCTGAGACAGAGCTATTTTCTAACACTCTGCAAAGTGCTAATCAATTTTTAACCCTCCAACATAAGTTATTGATCTCTTCACATTGTTCAAGCGCTCCTCAGGATTAAGGTACATAAATGAAGCATGTTATTACTAAAGCTCAATATTCTTTCCTCAGATGGGTTAGACATATCCAGAAGTGTTTTTCTATTTCCCCAGCACAGTGCTCACACAGCTTTATATTTACGAATCTTCACATACAATTGCTGATATGAGGTGTGCGTGTTTTTTCTAGAAACAAACAAATGCAACAAAAGTAGATGTTACTAAATAACATGCCACCTGGATGCCACTTCCTTGCCTCTCCATTCCTATTGCTGTATAGTCTAGTGCATTTTCATACAAGAGTGTTTTCACCCTTCTTAAGTCTGCTGATGAAAACAAATCTATTCGAAGCAACTTGTACCCTACTGGGACACTAAGTAGCTTGCGTATTTGCCATTTATTTCAATACTGCAAAGCTAAGGTCATGGGTAGAGCAAAGAGGTGATGAACCTCTTTCAGCCTGAGGACAAGATTCACTTTTGGAGAAGCTCCTAGATATTTGACTTCCAATAGGGGGCCATGGTATACACAAAGGGGTGGGGGTAAGGGAATTACTTATAATTACTTGGTATTGAAGACGACTCCCATGTGTCAGAATCCCGGAATCTCAATTTGAGAAGAGGGAATAAAACTCGGGTTCGTGGGAAGGACCAAGCGTCCAGACCATCTGAGGCTTTATTGTTTTACCCCAAGGTTCCCGCGGTACACTCACGATAATGCATGCTGCATTACCGGGCAGGCAGAGATTAACTCTGCTGCAAAGCTTCAATACCACTACAGGGCATTTATAGGTACACAGGTACAGGGCAATCGATGACAGAATGCAGAGATTACAATAAGATTCCAAGGTCATCACATACAGAACAGATAAAGAAATGTCAGTCAATCACACTGTAACAATGAGATCACAATATTTCTAATTGTCTGCATTGACACTCTAGTTGAGCAACTTGAACCCATCTCCAGGTCTGCTCAGACATACAAATTCAAGCTACTAGAAACTATTCATGATAAGCTCAGACCCTTATCTCGACTCTAAACATTCTGCATGATCAGGGCACATGAAGCCCTCTGGGCTATCAAAAGATTATTGTAAACTGAATTCCAACAATGACTATTTACAATGTATATTTGGGCTAAAATGGCCTACTGTAGCCTACAGCTAAAGGTGAGAGAAACGAGCGGGGGGGGGGGGGGGGCCATTTTAAACAGTGACAGCTTGGTTTTGAGAAGGAAGACAGGATTTGATCCCACAATGCAAAGGCACACAGGAGTAATGCTTTTCAGACAGGATTTATCCAAATTTTCCCAACACATGTTCAGTGTATTTTCACTTAAAGCTCTCACTTACTGCTACTGATGAAGTCTAATGAGAACCATTTCAGCTATTTAGAACTGGGGAATACTCTGCAAATGGCAGGAAACTAGCTACTATTGGTCCTTATCCACTTTCTCATCATTGCTATTACTTGCTGGTTTGACAAGGAACCAGTAAGCAAGTGGGGGTAGCATCTGCTATCTCTCCTTCTCACCACTACCACTGTCTGGGGTGGAGGGAGGGAGAGAGGCCAGGATGCAAAGATGAAGGGAAGGAACTGGGAGTGTGTATTAGCTATGGGCCCTCAGATGTGCCCAACCAAGCCTGCTTTTGACACTGATCTTGGGAAGAGGTTAGTTTATTACCTACAAGAGGTTGGGTCTATTGATGCCCACCGTCTGCTTGGTTGTGCAGTAGGAACTCAAAACCTAATTCTATGGGGATTGAGTTTTCAAATGTACTTCAAGGCCATTGAAAGGGGATCATGTTTCCAAAAGAGCAGGTATGAGCATTTTACAAAGAAGGGATGGTCATGAAACTTTTTCTTAGAAGTGGTGGTTTTAAGCCTACTTGCATGTAGGTGAATGAAACTGCATAGCTCTGTAAAATTTGCTCTGCAGAATTTAACTAAACAATATTCTGAGCAAAATGGCAAGCTGAGGAAATCTGATTCCCAGAGCTATAAAATTATAATGCATTCTCTTTCTTGTGTGCATGACAGTTTTATTGACTATTTGTAATTCATGATATATGTCATCTTTCTTCAATCTTTTCTTTTTGTATTTTTTAAATTATTTCCTTTTTATTATTATTTTTACTATGTCTCATTCTTCTGTGCAGAAGTCAACAAACCAATCTGAACAAAGGAATTACTTTTCTAGCTTTGCAGTCCCCTGAATGCAAGAACCATGCCTGGCAATGATGGATGAATACAATCAACTCACCAACTCCATAAACTATATGGTCACATACGTTGAGTGCATTACTTCTCCCACAGATGACTATCACCTCATATATGCCATTAATTGCCCATTTCTGTCAAGCGGATGTAGTTGTCATGGTGCAAATACTTAGTGATGCTGCTTCCTAAATCCAGTTATTGATTTGCAGCTGAAAAGCTCTGTCCACCATCTTAGGGACATGATGTAGCTGATTTTTTCTTACAAAGAAAGCTATGCAGAGAGGGTTATGTTGGGATTCTTTACCTCCAAGCAGTTCTGGGCCAATAGGGCAGGGTGGTCAATTTGTGACCCTCCAGGTCTTGTTGGACTGCTCAGCAAAACTAATGATGAGAAAATTGGGAATTGTAGTCCACACCATCTGCAGGACCCACCTTTTTACTACACTATCATTAGGGTGGGGATGAACCCATTCAGTTTGCATTTTAATGTACATTTATCTAACTTTGGATTAAAAAACCAATGAATGGACTAAAACTTGGTTAACTTTTTGAAATGTGCACTTCTCCATATTTTGTAATGGATTTCTGTGATTAAAAGATGTTTACAAACATGGGTGTATTAATGTAAAATACATAGAAAATAAGTATATCATTAAACTAACATTCCAACAAGCATTATGTTAAGGCAATTGCTTGGAAAAATATATAAGGCAAAATTGCATATAAAAATGCATTCATCCATATGAAAATACATGAACATACAGATGAAATCCATTAATACTTTAAAAAGAATTATCAAAATTCGAGAGGAACCAAATTTAGGATTACAAAAATTCTCCATGTTCTAGACAGTTCGGACCTTACACTGGAAAAATGAAACTGAAAGATCCACCCATTCCTTGCTGCTGTCTGGTATCACCATCCTGGAACCTTCTATGTTGCTCTGTTCCTTCCGTGTCAAACACACATTTGCAGGACAATGCTCCTTTGTGCTGGGATATTTTATTTCATCAGGGAACGTGTGAATGGGAGTCTTCTTCTGACCCCTGTAGTTCTGAAGTAGAGAAGGGGAGGTGGGAGTAGTGTTAAAGACTGAATATTTTCTTGTGCTCGAACCCTCTGAAGAGAAGAGGAAGCAGAAGCCACTGCTGTCCCACACCAGCCTGCCTTCCTTGGCTACTACAGCCGCAATTTGTTGTTCATTCTAACTCCCCTAAATAAGCAAAGGTGGCTGCTATCTGAGCAATTGAGGCTTTCAACAAAGAGGTGTCATTGCTGAGGAAGATGTATTGGTTGTGCTGGTAGCAGGCCTCAGGGTCCAAGTCCAGAACTCTGCAGCCCCGCTCTTGCTGGGGAGGGTGGAAATGGCTGCCTGGGCTGCCTACTGCCATTGTGTACTCTCAGCAAAGCTACCTCTTGGATTTGAAAGTGCAAAGCACAAAATGAACTTCAATATCTATCCAAAAAACTCCAGGTAGCTACTGAAATCTTGGAAGCTACAGCCTGTGAAGCTACAGCTCTGCTGGCCCATTTTGCTGATATGGAAAGGGAACGACGCAATGGGGTAGTTCACTTCCCACGCCGTCTGGGCCCTTTTGAAATTAGCAGTGGGACAGATGGGCTGCTGCTGAGAGCCCAGAGGACTCCAGAGGAGAGCACATCCAGCTGCCATGAGTGAGCAAAGACACAAACACTGTAGGAAGCAGGAAAAATGGTGTATTCCGATGGAGAAAGAGAATGTATGGTGATGCTGATGAAGAAAGAGAAGCCAGCTCAGTGCAGGGGATCCTGAAGATCACCTAGTTCAGGTCTCCCTCAAACCTAAGAGTATGGAGTACTGGCTGCTCCTGCTCTTCCTCCAATACGATCTCCAGGTCTCTTCCAGTTCTTTTTCTTTCTCTAGCAGGCTTTTTCATTTTGGCTGCACTGTGCTCCTATTGCACAGATGTCAGCAATTACAATGTGATTACAAGATGCCATCTTATAATATATTTCACTGGATGGTGTCCCTTTAAGTAAAGCTGCCTATTTTTTTAACACTGCCACTGAGTGATGCTTTCTTTCTTTCCTTTTCGCCCTGTAGACCACATTAATATATAACTTTCACATCTGGTCCTTTCATTTTCGCACCCATCTGCAGACATACATTTTGAACCTGACAGCATTCCTCTGTGATGACTTATAGACTAGCAAAATCACTGTCAAGACAGCAACTTCAGAAGTTAATACAGTTTTTAAAGTTATCGGAGGTGAGGAATGGATTTTGGTCATTCTGCTGTGACAGACACTTCTTTTTAATGTAACACTAATATTGGATAGGCAAGAATGCTGCGAGTCTTTTGGAGAGGAATTTGATGGCTCTGTAGGCAGCAAATACCATAGACAGAGTTCAAAGGGAGAGATCTAAACATGGTCCCTCTTTTAATCTTAACAATAACGACCCTGTGAAGTGGTTTGGCTGAGAGTCCATGGCTGGTTCAATGTCATCTTGTGAGCTTCATGGCTGAATGAGGATTTGGAACCCAGATCTCCTGGGTTTGAGCCATCCAGCACACATAACCACAACATCTCACCAGCTGCTGTGCAGCAATAGGAGGCAATGCCCATAGTCTGATGTGAATGCTAACAACAGCACTTCGGGAGATCCTATGAATCACTGCCTTGTCGCGGAGAAGGGGTTGCGTAGCTCAATGAAGCTATGAGCTATGCCGTGCAGGGCCACCCAAGACGGACAGGTCATAGCAGAGAGCTCTGACAAAATGTGATCCATTAAAGTTTAAATAAATAATTGGGGGGGAGGGGTGTTACATAAACAAACAAATAAATAAATAAGGAAATGGCAACCCACTCCAGTATCCTTGCCATGAAAACCCCATGGACAGTACCAAAAGGCAAAAAGATATGACGCCGGAAGATGAGCCCCTCAGGTCGGAAGTTGTCCAATATGCTACTGGAAAAGAGCAGAGAGCTAGTACTAGTAGCACCAGAAAGAATGAAGCGACTGGGTCAAAGCTGAAAGGACACTCAGTTGCAGATGTATCTGGTGGTGAAAGGAGAGTCTGATCCTGTAAATATCTATACTCCATAGGAACCTGGAATGTAAAATCCATGAATCAAGGTAAGCTGGACGTGGTCAAACAAGAGATGACAAGACTGAACATCAACATCTTAGGAATCAGTGAACTAAAATGGACAGGAATGGGTGAATTTAATTCAGATGACCATCAGGTATACTACTGTGGGCAAGAATCCCTCAGAAGAAATGGAGTAGCCTTCATAGTCAATAAAAGAATAGGAAAAGCAGTACTGGGATACAATCTCCAAAATGACAGAATGATCTCAGTTTGAATCCAAGGCAAACCATTCAACATCACAGTAGTACAAGTCTATGCCCCCACCACTGGTGCAGAAGAGGCTCAAGTTGAGTGGTTCTACAACACCTTCTAGAAATAACACCAAAAAATGATGTCTTTATCATCATGGGGGATTGGAATGCTAAAGTAGGAAGCCAAAAGATAACCGGAATAACTGGCAAGTTTGGCCTTGGAGTACAAAATGAAGCAGGGCACAGGCTGGCAGAGTTTTGTCAAGAGAATATGATGGTCATAGCAAACACTCCTTTCCAACAATCCAAGAGACGACTCTACACATGGACATCACCAGACGGTCAACACAGAAATCAGATTGACTATGTGCTCTGCAGCCAAAGTTGGAGAAGCTCTCAGTAAAAACAAGACCAGGAGCTGACTGTGGCTCAGATCATGAGCTTCTTGTTGCACTGATTGGTTCAAAAGTGAGAAAGGAGTTTGGCAAGGCTGTATACTGTTGCCCTGCCCATTTAACTTATAATCAGAGCACATCATGAGAAAGGCGGGGCTAGATGAATCACCAGTTGGAATTAAGATTGCAGAGAAATATCAACAACCTCAGATATGCAGATGATACCACTCTCATGGCAGAAAGTGAAGAGGAACTAAAGAGCCTCTTGATGAGGGTGGAGGAGGAGAACGCAAAAGTTCATGGCATCCAGTCCTATCACTTCCTGGCAAATAGATGGAGAAGAAATGGAGATAGTGACAGATTTTATTTTTCTGGGCTCCAAGATCACTGCAGATGGGGACAGCAGCCAAGAAATTAAAAGCCACTTGCTTCTGGGGAGGAAAGCTATGGCAAATCTAGACAGCATACTAAAAAGCAGAGACATCACCCTGCCAACAAAAGTTCCTATAGTCAGGGCTATGGTTTTCCCAGTTGCAATGTTTGGCTGTGAAAGCTGGACCATAAGGAAGGCTGAGTGCCGAAGAATTGAGGCCTTTGAATTGTGGTGCTGGGGAAGACTCCTATGAATCCCTTGGACCGCAAGGCGATCAAACCAGTCAGTCCTAGAGGAGATCAACCCTGACTGCTCTTTAGAAGGCCAGATACTGAAGATGCAACTCAAATACTTTGGCCACCTAATAAGAAGGAAGGACTCCCTGGAGAAGAGCCTAATGCTGGGAACAATTGATGGCAAAAGAAGAAGGGGACGACAGAGAATGAGGTGGCTAGATGGAGTCACTGAAGCAGTCGACATGAGCTTAAGTGGACTCTGGGTGATGGTTGAGGACAGGAAGGCCTGGAGGAGTGTTGTCCATGGGATCATGATGGGTCGGACACAATTTTGTAATGAACAACAACAACATGAATGGATGCCCTAAAAATGCCCTGTCCTTCAGTGCCCTGTTTAACTCTTGTAAACTCAAGGCTGTGGCTTCCTTTCGGGATGCAATTGATCTAGTATTTGCTTTCTCTTTTCTTCTTCTGCCACCTTTGCCTTTTTCTAGCATGATTGTCTTCTGCAGTGAGTCTTGACTTGACAGCTTCAGTGTCAACAGCTTCAGCATTATCAAGTTCTGGCTTGATTTGATTTAGAATCTGCTAGACTCTACTTGTTCTTCTTTTTGTTGGCCAAAGATATTTGCAAACTTCTCCTCCAACACCAGTGTTTAAGCATTTTTTTCCTGTCCAGCTTCCACCCCCATCCATGGTGAATGGGAATACTATAGTGTGGATGATCTTGGCCTTGGTCTCCAGTGAAACGTCCTTACATTTGATGGTCTTTTCTAATTCTGTCATTGCTGCCCTTCCAAGTCTCAGTCTTCTTTGTATTTCTTAACTGAAGTCTCCATTTGAATTGATGACTGAGCCAAGATATGCAAAATCTTTCACAATTTCAAATTCTCCATTGTTGACAGTAATTCTTCTGTAGCCATGTTTTTTGTTATCTTAATATTCAGCTGCAGTCCTGCTTTTGCACTTTCTTCTTTCAGTTTCATCAGAAGTTTTGATTCACTGCTGCTTTCTGCCAATAATAAGGTACCACCTTCATATCTTAAATTACTGGTATGTTTTTACCAATTTTCATTCCTTATTCCTCTGTTCCTAATCTAGCTTTCCTTATGATATGTTCTGCAGATTGAACAGATAGGGAGATGAAATATACCATTGTCTGATACTTTTACCTATAGGAAACGAATTCTGTGTCTGTGTATCTTGTCCTAACAGTAGCTATTTACCCGTGATTTATCAATCTCTAAATCAGATTACTGCAACAATCTCTATGTGGCGCTACCTTTGGAGATGGTTCAGGGGCTACAGCTGGTACAGAAGGTGGCACCCAGATTATAAACTGGGAACCAGAAGTCCAAACATATAATTCCAGTTCTGGCCTGTGCATTGGCTGCCTGTATGCTTCTGGTCCCAGTTCAAGGTACTGGCCTTCACAGCTTGGAACCACAACACCTGTTGGAGTGCCTCTCCCAACCCCAATCTGGGATTAAAGAATTTGTTTGCAGTAAACAGATTGCTAGCTTCACAGAATTCTGTGTGTCATCCTCCTTAATTTCTGGCCAAATTTTCCAACATTTGATTCTGCTTTGTTTCCTACTTTTGTGTTCCAGTTGCCTATGATGAACAGTATGTCTTCTTTTGTTTTTTAGCCATTTCCTCTTGAACTCCTGTATAAAACTTTTCAATCTCTTCTTCAGCATCTGTTGTTGGAGCATAGTCTTGAATGATGGTTCTGATGATAGGTTTTCTGAGAATTCTGATTGATAGGATTCAGTCAGACTTTGTTTTGTAGCCCCTTACTGCCTGTACTACATCTTGCCTCAGTATTAGAGCTACTCCATTTCTTGCTTTTTTCATTTCCTGAGTTAAAACAATTTGTTTCTCTGACTGAAAATGTCCTATTGTTATGTTTTGTTATGTTATGTAAAAATGTTTTAATAAATAAATAATAAATAAATATTCTAGGCCTCTTCAGTTTACTCACATCAAGTACTGTGATGCTTAACTGTTCAATTATATGCTTTACAGCTTCTAGTTTGCCTTGATTCATACTTTCCTCATGCGGTGTTCTAATTGTATGTGCCATGTGGCACCGGACTTGCCGTTTCTCTCTCTGCATGTCAGCCACTCGACTTCCCTCGGCTTTGATCTGGTTGCATAATTACGCTAGCACTATTCATACTTGTCCTTTGCTGTTCTTCAGTAACTGATGGAGAACCTTCCAACCTAGGAGTCTCATCCTTTGGCACGATCACTTGTTTCATTTGGGACTATTTCATCAAAGGATTTTGAAAGCAAGAAATATTCAGGAGTGTTTTGCTATTGCCTTCTTCTGTGCAATAATCAGCATTACCTTGAGTATCGCTGCCACTATCTGTGAAAGTGTAGAGAGGGGTGCTGTCCCTTGCACATTAGAGTCACCTGATTCTGAGGAGGAGACAGAGGATCACAAGGTGGCAGTAGACTTGGCAGGTTCAAGGGTAGTTATCTAAGTTTCCCTGGTGGACTATGAGAACCAGCTTGCCTCAGAATGGAAGGCTATGCAGGAGGAACTCCTCGACCTGATCAGGCAATTACATGATAAGGGAGTTCACAAATTATAAAGTATCCAGCACTCCCATTATCTAGCCTGCAGGTAGCAGGAGTCACCCTGAGGGTGGAGTCAGAAGCTTTGCTGAAGGAGAGTGAAGGAAGTGACATTTCAGCTTGGATTCAACTCTTTACAAGGACAGGTGCTTCTTCCACCTCTCAAAGAGAATGCTACTCTGATTTAGACTGTTCTGCATCCAGTTAAGTTTCCATAAAAGAAATGTGATTCTAAGTTTTCATTTTGAGTCTGCTGAAAGATAAGGAAAGAGGGAACTGACATACTCATGACAGAAAGGTCCTCAACCAGTGTAGCCTTCAAGTACTGGTGCCCCGTAACTGCCCTTCAAGAGTTTCTCTGTTTCCATCATCATTCGAGATATCCATTCTCCTCTTTTCATGTGACTGTTTCTCCTGAAGAGGGTAGATGCATCTTAGTCTGGTGTCTCTGTTTTGACCATTCTACATTGTGTGACCCTGCTAGGAAACCAAGCTAGTGAGAGAGAACCTGATCTCCTGATGACGTTTGGGTTCTCTGTCACTCTTGAAGTGCCTCACCACATTCAGGTGTGCATCCGAGAGTACGGGGGAAACAACAGTGCTAGCTTTTGGGAAAGTGTTGATTTTCTTCCCTTCTCCCACCCTTTTTTCCTCAAAGGAAGAATTCGATTACAGTGCACAATCTTCCAAAAGGAGACTGCTGATGAAGCAGATTCCACAGCCATATTATTAATACAAGAACATCCTGCTAGTAAGCTAACCTGCTAAAATATATTGGAAGAAATATTAATATACATTATAGATATTTAAACATTCAGAAAACTGAACCACTTTCTCTAAATATTGCTTAATTAAACACTTACTGCTTTAAATCCAGTTTCTTTAACAAGTGCTTCTGCTTTCTCTATTACCTTCCAGCAGAAATAAGAAGTCCAATCACCACAAAAGGAAGACATGGGTAATTACAGCAGACTCACCAGTATGACTTTCTTAAATGATAAAGTACCAATATAAAGGGCAGAGAAGCTTCCCTGTGTTCTTATTATTTTCCTTTTGCTCTGACCACTTTAATCTAAAAACAGGGGAGGAGAACTTTTGGCCTCCTCAATATTGTTGGACTGCAGTGTCCGCAGCCCCAGCCAGCATGGCCAGTGAAGAGATGATTGGAGTTGTAGTTCAACAGCATTTGGATGACCAAGAATTGCCACCCTTAATCTAAAAGTTGACAAAGTGCTCATTGCTATCAGAGGCTGGTCTTCCCACCACCTTCCGAGTAAATCAAGACAAGAGGTTGTTATTACAGCCAGTCCCTGAGTCATGAACGTCCAAGTTATGAACAACCTGTCCTTATGAAAAAAAGAAGAAACCCAGCCATAAACCCTATTTTTTAAAATTACTGTGGAAAATCCTCATCACTGGAGGGTGGGGAGTGAAAGGGGAGAGAGGGAAGCCTCCAAAGCAGGCCTTCCTGCTCTGCCATCCAGAGTGAGAAATATCTCTGGCATTTCCTTGCTGGAAAGAGGAAGCACCGGTGAGTTTGGGCATGAGGGAGGCTAGAGATACTCACGTTTTTTCCACTTTCATGGGGGTCCTGTGCTCCTCACTCCTGCAAATATGGACAGCCAACTATATGTGATCCGACTTAAATACAAATTTGACTTAAAGACAAATTTCCATTTTCTCGGGAACAAAACTAGTTCATAATCTGGGGCCTGTCTGTACATGAAACTGGCCAACTAGGCTGCCTCTGTGCTATAAAAGAGGAATATTTCAGAAGTTATTAACAAAAGACATTAACAATGTCAGAATACCCACTGAACTGAGTTCCAAGCTGAATTGTTCGCTTTTCTCATCCAAAAGGAGTTAGCTCCTCCCTCAGGGCACTTCCTACTACTTAAGTTCCTGCTGCCATCTGCTGCCAGCCAAATAGCAGGAATGTCAGACGCTACTCATTCAGTCTGCCCTTCTGATTTGCTGTTGGACTACATTCAGGCCCATCTGACTCTATTTGTTCAATAGGATTTCTAACTCAACCAGCCTTCTTGGCTTATCACTGCGTCTGCTGGCCTTTGCATTTTAGCTCAGAAATATCAACCAGGCCTCTTTTAACAGCTTGATTCAGATTCCAAAGTGACGACAACCTTGTGAAACTTCATGTTATAGGAGGTGGGCCTAGTCCAGGGGTCTCAAACTTGCGGCCCGCAGGCCAATTGCCGGGACAGGTGGAACACAGGGGAGGGGCCCTGTGGCCTTCAAAGCGCCAGTGGCGCCCGGGCCGACCTCCGGATGAGCGGCCCACCACCACTGCGGTGGTGGAATACTTGATGCGGCCCAGCCTCACCCAGACTCTACTTCCAGCGGCCCCCAGGTAAGTTGAGTTTGAGACCCCTGGCCTAGTCCTTTCAATTGCCTTCTCAAGGTTTCCCACATGATATACAGAGGAGAAAGGTTAGAAAATTAACATTGCAAGAACTTAGTTGCATGAAATCAAATTTCTAGCAAAAGCTTAACTCCTCTTTAACCTGAATATGTAAAGCTGCTTTATACTATTTTAAACCATTCTTCTCTGGCCTGGTATTATCCCAGATCATAGCAACTTTCTCCACAGGTGCAGATAAAGGTCTTTCACATTCCTGCTAGCTAGAGATTAAACTTGGGACCTTTGCATGCAAAGCAGGCGCTAACCCATAGTCTTGTGCTGCAATTTAATTAGCATACATTAATCAAAATAAATGAGAAAAGTTTTATAAAAATAGTAAGAAGTACAAAGCAGGTAACAAAAACTAAGCAGTAAACAAACAGAGTCAAAGGTATACCTCCAGATAAGGCACAGCCAGGGAATTCTCAATTCCCAGCCAGCAAGTCCAAAAGATTAGGGAGGATATGGTTTCAAATGTGTTTGCTTTCCAAAGATATCATGGTTAGTGAATTATTCTTCATACCAGTGTGAAGAAGCCAGAGAGCCAGTGTGGTGTAGTGGTTAAGAGCATGGGACTGGGACTCAGACGATCTGGGTTCTAGTCCCCGCTCAGCCATGGAGCCACCTGGGTGACTTTGGGCCAGTCACAGGCTCTCAGCCCAGCCTACTTCACAGGGTTGCTGTTGTGGGGATAAGATGGAGGAGGAGAATGATGTAAGCTGCCTTGAGCCCTTTGTAGGAAAAAGGCAGGATATAAATCGGAAAATAAATAAATAAAATAATAACTCCCTGGCATCTCGACTATGTCAAAGGTGACTGTGAGAATCAGGCCTAAGACCCAGTGCTGCAACAAAACAAAAGAGAGAGCCTAAAATAGGGAATGTACCTTTTGCAATAGGCCTGTGAAATATTTGGAAAATACATTCTACAAATTTCAGTGAGAGAAAACATTAAGGTCTGCACAGAAGAGGCTGCATGTCAACCTTGGTGGGCATTGTGAAGGTCATTTTACAGGTGAGTGGATTTTCTAGAAAATTACATGAAATACATATGCCTTTTGCCTTGTGTGACAAATATACACATCTGTTTCTGACATGTAGGTTTATGATGGAACTATGAAGGCCACTAGCGTAATTTCTTTTACTGGCAAATGACTTCCACATGACTGATATTTCGCTTATGTGCAATGGTCAGAGTGTTCTGGAAAAGTCTAATATCACCCCATAGAGTAGCAGTGGGATTCCTTGGTCAGGCTTTTAGAATTTACAGAATCCCCAAACCTTTTCAACAGACTGAGTTCTGGATAGAAAGCAGCTCAGCCAGGTTACTTTTCATATAGTTGTAGACTATAGCAGCATCCCATCCTCAATTGCATCTGTTAGAAGGCACTAAATGAAGATAACATGAAAAATTAGAAATAGCAGCACCTCCACCACATTCTGAGAAATGTGTTCCGCTAACAGAAACCACATGGCTGTGTTAACAGATTCATCAAAAAGCATTCTTAAAATAAATCAAATCCATCTTCATCTGTGGGTGACTAATTATTAAGATCCACCTTGTCCTTTTTTTTTCAATAACTACTGCTTTTCAACAAATGATCCTTCTTTCACTTTCCTGTGTTGACTGATTTAAATTGTGGCTGCTGTAATAACATCTAATTTCCATATAGATTAAAAATTACCTTGAAGCCCATTTGCACCCTGATGAGCCCAAAAGACAATACAACAAAATGCTGATGTATGGGTTCCATTAAGCCCACGTAACGTGAAATATTAGAAACACCTTAAATATCAGAGTTTACCTCCATAGGTCACTTAGATAAATTGGACCTCCAAATATCTCCTTGGTTCTATTATACTGTTTTGGTTTGAAATGATTCTTGCCTCTCATTCAATGAGCCTATATTATTAGATACGTTCATGGAGAACAGATCCACCTCTGGTTAGCAGCCATAATAGCTAAGAATGTAACTTTATTCAGTGGTGGGATGTATGTACATCTGATTACAGATACTACTGATAAGTAGTAGGGCCACCCTGTTAGTAAACTTCCCAAAGTTATCCAGCTGGCCGCTCTTAGAACAACCTTCTCCAACAGTGGTGCCATCAAGGTATGCTGCACTACAGCTCCCAGCATTCCTGTTTATCAGCTGGGGCTGATGGGAGTTTAAGTCCCTGGAAGGCACCAGGCCAGGGAAGGCTGTCTTGGAGACATGCAACATGAACCTGTACCCAGGGAATGTGTGGCCCTCCAGGTGTTGCTTGTGCTGGCAGGCGTTGCAGTTCACCAACATCTGTAAGGCCATATATTCTTCAACTCTGCAGTACTATTCTGCTCTTTAGAAAGCATACTTATGATTGCAGTTTTCAGCAGGGTATGAACAGGATTGTAGTTAGCGTGTGGTTGGGCTAAGCTGGACCATTTGTCTGATCCAATAAGACAAGTCTTGTGTTCTTTCATCCTTTGGCATTAGATTGCAGCTCTTCTGGTGATTTTTCCTGCCATCAGTGATACTGCATTGGCACAAGATATCAAACAGATGCAAGGTCACTGGGTGAAGCATTTCACTGCTTCCTGTTGTTGGCATCTGCTGTAACTCTAAATAAGGTGCGTGCTGAAAAGCTCTCTCTGTTCAGTTTCCAAATATCACAACTAGCCGAGGGAGAGAACTCAAACAGGCACAATGAAAATTGGATTCTCCATTCTTTCTCCTGACAATTGGTATTGAGCTGACCATTCCTATATTATGCGGAAACCATGTGTTCTGGAAGCAAGGGCAGCAAGATTAAGTATTACGAAAATGAGCCATGCTCGGCATATAATCATTGGCTTCTGTAGTCCGTGTTTTAGTCCACAAGATAGAAACTGCAGGCAGTTGGGACCCTGAATCATGCCACATTGCAAAGAACACAGTTGCAGGCACCCCTTTGCAGCGATTACACTATATGTGTGTTCCTCAAGGGGGTGAAGTCTACATCCCACTCCCCCTTCTCCATATAGGAAGCACCGATGTACCAACTTGGGATGCAGTGATTCCTTCCCTCACAGCTATGCTGCTCCAGTACTCCTTATGTGCAATCTTCTCCATCAAAAATGGCACATGTAGAAAAACCAAACAAAAAGCAGCCTTTCTCAACTTGCTACCCTCCGGGCGTTTTGCGCTATAGCTGCCACCATTCCTGGTCATTTGCCATGCTAGCTGGGATTGATAGGAATGGAAGCCCAAACCATTTGGAGGACTCTAGGCTAGAGAAGGCTGCTCTCAGATGCTGCCTGGGTTTGTACAACACAATGGGCCATTTTTGTCCCCAGTTATTTTCACAAATTTGTGAATGTTTAATTAATATTGTTCTTACCCACATTTGCACACCTGGGATTTACAAAGGGTTAAAAAATAGTCAAAGCTCCCTATTCCCACACAGTTGCACAAATATAATAATGTTTTACACAAATATTTCTGAAAATTAATAAGAACCATTTTTTTCTAAAGGAAGAGGGTGAGCAACCATAGGGAGCCCCACCAAGATACTGCTGGGACACTCTGAAGGGACTGTCCCCAGCTCTCAAACTGTAGATTACACAAGCTGCCTTTCACAACCTCCAGGAGAAAAAAAAATTGAGTTTGATACCTGTGGAAGGGCTGAGGCTGCAGGGAGAGGACCAACAACCCACAGTGTCTATCATTTTCACTGAGCATTCATTGTCTGTTCCACAACCAATCCATTGTGGCTCATTGCCAGGGTGCGTTAGCATATTGTTGTTGGCTGCTATACACTTGACATCCCTTACCCTCCCTATTCCACTGTGTGGAAGATTTTAGAAAGTCAAGACATTTTTTCTTAAAAAGTGAAATTCATAGCAGTTAATAAGTTCAACAAACCCTACTTTTGCATATTTAAACTTCTGGGTATAATCAGTTGAATAAAACCCAGAATGTTTTACTAAAATGAACTATCGTCAGAGTATTTTATGCTCTGAGGAGTCTTAAATTATTATTGGAAAGATAATTTTTTTCTGCTGAAAGATCAAAAGGGAATTGTATGTGTGAAAGACACAATCTGTGGAAAGTTTTGCTATGTGAAGGGTGAAAAATAGACTGTGATACGTTGACTGGAATAGCACAGGGCCTGGAACTGTGGGTGGTGAGAAAGAAAGCCTCTGATCAAGCTCAAATTTCACCTCAGCCACAAGTTGACTAGGTGAGCTAAGGCAAGTCACTATTTTCTTTCCCATGTTTATCTAATTTTTGTTGATATGAGCTGTCAAGTTGTTTCCAACTTATGGTGATCCTATGAATGAATGTCCTCCAAAATGTGCTGTCCTTGCTCAGCTTTTGAAAATGATATCATATGAGCCTACTAAAATTAGTGACACGATGCACATGAAGAACTTAAATGCTTAAAATGTTAATACAATGGCTAAGCATTACTTTTATGTCTCTGATCAAAAGAAATCCAAAAGCACGACTGTTTTGAATTGATATTAATATGATTGTGGGTAGTACTTGGAAAGCTGGAAATAACTCATGATGTAACTCAGCAAATTCTTGTGAATGGTTGCTGCACTATATACACCGAACACCTATATATTTAAGAGCTTTCCCATGTGCTTTTCATACAGGTGGATACACATGTAGCAGGTCCATGTCTACATCAATGCTCTTCCAAAGTCCTGAATCACGGGGCATTTTCCAGCCCCCTGATCTGCATATTGTGTACAGAGGTCCACTGGTAATGTTCCTCATGAGATGCTTGCTGAAGCCAGGTGAAAGATGACGGTAATGCTTTCTTCCAGATCCCACCATGGTGCTACTGCCCACTGGTTCTGCTGATTCTCTCCTCCCTTGAACTAACTATAAATACTGCCAGGCCAGACCTGGGCAGTAGTCAGAAGCCGGCCTCACTGTGACTTCCTTTGCACATAAGAGCAGGTTTATATCCCATATAAAGAAAGGCACCGTTGTTTCCCAGTGACTTAGAGCATATGTGTGTAGTCTGGTACATAGTCCGGAAGTGCTCCTTGACCCAGAGTTATCTCTGGAATCTCAGGTGACTGTGACAGGGAGCACTCTCCATCAGCTTCAGCTGGTCCATCAACTACATCCTTACCTGAATGGGCAGAGTCTAGCATGAGTAATCCATGCTCTGGTAACCTCCCAGTTAGAGTATTGTAAAGCACTCTTTGGGGACTACCCATGAAGATGGTCTGGATACTTCAGTTGGTACAGAATAGAGCTGCAAAATTGCTCATTAGCACTGGTAGATGTGATCACATAACACCAGTCCTCTATCATCTTCACTGGCTACCAGTTGAAGTCCTGATCCAATTTAAGGTGCTAACTTTGACATATAAAGCCATAAACAGTTTATGGCCTGGATATTGGAAGGAACATCTCCTTCCATATACACCTGCCCAAACTCTAAGATCTTCCACTGAGGTCCTTCTTTGGGAGCCCTCCTGGAAGGAGGTTAGAAGAATGGCTACCTGGGGAAGGGCCTTTTCTGTGGTAGCACCCCGGCTTGGAAATCTGCTCCCCAGAGAGGTGTGCCTGGTGCCAATGCTTTATTCTTTTTGGTGCCAGGCCAAAACCTTTTTATTCACACATTATTTTAAGGGTTGGTTGTTTTATCAGATAATTGGGATTATTTTTTGTATATTTTTATATTGCATTTGTATTTTAATTGTGGTGCTTTGCTTTTGGTTTGTAAGCCATCTTGAAATCCATTTCAGATAAAGACAGGAGAGAATGTGACAAACAAACAAACAAACAAACAAACGAGTGTATCCTCCAGACATGTATCTCAGGCTATTGCAAAGGAAGCACAATAAAAATTATTTTCAACTCTTTTCTTTTCAATTCTCCCCACCCTGGTTTTTGTCCTTTTTTGGGTGACTCTTGAATGTATTGAATGTGATTCTTTGAAGCTGATTGGGAATTCCAGTACATAGCATCCATCCATCTTCCTGCAGCTTGGTCCAAACCTGAGATGGCATCTGTCACCTTCCCTGCCTACTTTCTTGTTCTACCAGCTGCATCCCAGCCTCCCCCACAAAACAAGTGTAAAGGCTCTGCATCTGGATTGAGCTGCCAGCACTCTACCCAATTCTGGTCCCAATCCTGTTAGAACATGCTCTTCTAATCCCTGCTGCTTACAGTAGAGCCCAGTGCTGACAACACCAGAGGACCAGCCCTACTACTGGGGACAGTGAGACGGTAAATGCTCACAGGTGGCAGCAAGGTTGGAGAGACAGACTGTTACCTGCAGCCATGATGGAGGATGTTGTCTCATTGATAAATGTGAAGAAAGCACTGGCTGGCAACCCAGTCAGCTCTTGCTGAAAGGGATGTCATCTTGTCCGTTATCTCTGCAACATGTCTTGGGCCGGTCCTGCAACACAGTCAACAAAAAACTGTTTTCCACTGTTGTGGAATCACCCATACGCTTTCCCTTCCAGCCTTTTCTCTATCACTTCAACTACAAAGCCTGCTCTGTTATCTTTAAAGTTCTATTTCACAGCCACCATCAAAAGTCCATTTGACATTAATAGGGCCTAGATCTCGAAGTTATTGGAAAGAACTCGATGGGTTTTGGACAAGGTTAAAAGGAGCGCTTTGTCAAGCCAGCATCTGCTGAAGTGACACTACAGGAAATGCAAATAACAGATTCTCATTGAACATTATAAATGGCTTCTTTTCTAGGAATGGAGAGTTGGAAAGAAAACCTATTCCCACATCCAAGTCAAATTAGATTTAGATGCTTATAATTATGGTCTAATAAATCCAACCAAATGGCGCATTATGGAAGATAAAAGGCAATGCATTTTGGAAAAGAGCTTTGTAACGGAGTCAGGTGTAAGGCTTCTCCATTACCATTATTGGTAATTGAATTGAAGTGTCTGTCCAAAATCACAGATTGCATGCATGAATTATGCTGATTGCTTGCTACCTATAATTCTAATAAACTCATAGACTTGCACCCTCCCCTACCTCACTCCTCATCAGATCCAAATGAATGTGAACAGTCCTTCACACTCACTTCTTACCAAATGTGGAAATCAATAGATCATACGTTACCAAAGCTGAAGATTAAAATGGGGCAAGGAACTGGGGTGTTTAAGTACATTGTTAAGTACATTTATTTGGAAGAGTATTTTAGAGTTCACTGTGTCTGCTTGTTTTATATGCCATACTTATAGATGAACAAGTCTGTATCTTCTAAAATCATCTTTATTGTTGCTAAACTTTGTAATCCTGAAAATCAGTTTGATTAAACTGTGATTCCACACACAAAAATGTTGCTCATAGATAACACAGTTACATTCGGGCTGTACAGATGGGATGTCTTCATCTACACACACATGCAACAGAAATACAAACACATACACACTGCAACATTTCAAAATTACTCAGTGTTCCTAGAGGTCAATAGCCATGCCCCACCTGGCAGTGCAGTTTCAGTTTTCTTATTGATGGTGGAACAGCTTTCCGCAACCCGGTGTCCTCCATATGCTTTTGTTTTCAACCCCCATCAATCCCAGCCAGAATGATCTATTGCCAGGAATACTGGGAGTTGTGATCCATAACAAATGGAAGGACCAATTTGGGGAAGGCTGCTTTAGAAAAATCTGAGGCTTAGGGCTCGATCAAATGCCCTCTGTCTTCAGTGTATAGAATAAGGTGCCCCAACAGCTCCATATTCAGATTATTATCTCCAAGGTTGCTAGACTTTGGAGCTACAGCATCAAATAATCCTATGCCTCCCTTCACTCACACTCACACTCAGAGAGAGAGAGAGAGAGAGAGAGAGAGAGAGAGAGCTAGGAGTGTGATTTTAGAAATATTAATGATGCTTATTTTCATGTTAGACAATACCAATAAACACCACATCCCAACATCATTTCACCCTGTTTCTTCAACAGTTTATAATACTTTCCCCAAAGCTATACAACTAGCCATGCAATGAAGCCAAGGACAGTGCTGGCTAGATAGCAACAGGATTAATTATCTGGCACAGGGAACAGGGGTAACCTGAACATGCCACAGGTTTTCAATAGTAAGGCAATCTGCACATGCTTAGAGATGGATTTTTTCTTGATGTTGATGCACGTCTGTTTCCTTAAAAATGGGGCTAAATGCATCAACAGGTGATGTTAAGTAACCAGGTAAATAATAAGTATTGTTTGCTTTATTTTGCATATCAGAAAGCTACGCTGTTCTAATTGTATTTGTGCTTTGGGGTTTTTTAGTTTCAGCTATTGGCCAGGTGGTGGTGGTGGTGGTAATAGTAATGATTAAAGAAGTGAATTGGAGGCTATACAATCAACAATAATTCCCACACATGTTTTGTCTTGACAGGAAGGATATTCAAAGTCAGTGCTCAGTTGAACTACTGGTGAAATACGCTCCAAGCTGACCTAGCAGGAATTTGGCCAACATGTTTTTGCAGATAGCTGCTGCAAAGCCACCAGTCTCAAAACTAGTCTCATAAATTCAGACCTTGAGATAATAAAAGCTGTCATTTCTGAATTTGAGAGACATGAGGACTTATCACAGAATATGCTGGGTCAGTAGCATTGTAATGGCACAAAATGAAGCAAATATAATTTTTAGGTAGCATCCCACATGGCTGCAGAAGGAGATGTAGCCCCCTGAGTCAGACCACTTGTCCATCTAGCCTAGTTCTGTAGACACTGATAGGCAGTGGGTCCCCAGGATTTCGGGGAGGAATTCTTTCATTCCAAGACTGAAATTCTGGGGCATTAACTTGGGAGCTCCGGTGTGCAACATATGTGTTCTTCCACTGAGCTATGGCCTCTCTGTGGCTGCTTCATCAACTCAGATGAGAGGCCAGCTCCATTGGGCTTCTGTTTCCCTCAGCAGTTACCCTGCAGCAGCCATTACATCAGGCGGCAGGCAAGGAAGAGCTGAGACAGCAAAAGCAAACAGCATCTGCTCTGCTGAAAGGCCATCGCCATTTGGCACATCCTCTCCCTGAACAATTTCCTCTCAAACTGGTCATTATAAGAGCTTAATAACTTCAGTCTCCCATACAATCTAATCTAATCTAATCTAATCTAATCTAGGCTTTTATGTAAGCTGCTCTGGGAACCATTTTGACTGAAGAGTGGGGCATACATGCTTTAAATAAACTTTGCAGAAGTGTTCTCTGGCATAATGTTTACCAAAAGGAGTACCTCTAGCTGCTAACATGGCCTTAAATTTAAAATACCATGACAGTGCCAGAATATCTTGGGGTTGTGGATATAAATGATCAGAGACTGAACAAAACCAGTAGTCCATCTTTTCTAGATAGTAGGAGTATGTGCACAATGAAAACATTTCAATACAAAATAAAGATCAACAATAGATATTTACTAGTGAGAACTGCAACAAATTGTTGCAGCGCATCCACCAAATACTGGAGTTGCTTCTGTTCAGGTATTCAGTCAGCCAATTCCAACCAAGCAGGTCATTCTGTTCCTCCTATTTACATGCCCCATTTTCTTTTCTTTTCTTTTTTAATTCCCCTCTACATTCCGCAGTTGCCCCAGTAGGATATGTTGTTGCAAACCAAGACATTCCCCCAAAATGCTGATGTTTCCCACTTCCTTCTCAAAATCCCTGCTTTGGCAGCCATCATGGCATCACTCACTACCTTATTT
Source organism: Varanus komodoensis (assembly GCF_004798865.1). Taxonomy (NCBI): domain Eukaryota; kingdom Metazoa; phylum Chordata; class Lepidosauria; order Squamata; family Varanidae; genus Varanus; species Varanus komodoensis. The sequence continues at coordinate 19,694,268 of NW_025335550.1, read as the reverse complement.
TGTCATTCAAAGGAAAGATGCAGTTGTAGAAGTAAAAAAAATATTCAGGCCTTGAATATTTTTCTGGTTAACTAGGCCTTATGAGAAAGTAGACCACATGAATGTGTAAGGAAAACAACTAGTACAAATCCTTGAAAAGACTCAGGATGTAGTAAATCCCCTTTATTTGTGTTAACCCAGAATGGAGTCTGTCACTTATGTCTCATCTTTTGTTTTGATACAAGATGGAGTCTATGCTTTTTGTAAATTAACTTCAAAGAAAAATGTTTGCAATGTGGTGCATTTGTGATTGTTCTAGCTTGCATTCTATAGCGATTGCATAGGTTCTATTTCCCTCTGTATAACCAAGCAATATTTTAACCAAGGGGCATTTCTTTGCCAAGCAGAGACCCTTGTTGCTGTTAGAGGACAACCTGACAGCTTCCATTCTCTCTCCCTACAATTGCTAAACTGCATGTTGTGGTAAACCTACTTACACCTAAACACAGAGAGAAGTTTTTCTTCCTTCTACACAGTAACCCATTTGCCTTTATAAATTTAAGCAAAGCAAAGCATTACTTGTTTCATTTTCAATTGTACTTATTTATTACATTTCTATATTGCCCAATAGCTGAAGCTCCCTGGATGGTCTGCAATAATTTAAAAATATAAAATACATTATAACAATGTAAATGTTTAAAACCACAGTATGAAACAGAAGTAAAAAGTAGAGTAAGATCTGGCAGCAGGATGTAGATTTAAGATACAGTCCAAGATTTAAAATAGATTGAAACTAAACTTCCCCACTTGAGTGCTATTTCTCTTAAACTGAAGAGGATGTAAGATCACTATGTAAGGAACTTGGTAGTTTTTCTTGGAAGTAAATGACAAGCAAGAAGTTTCATGTCCCTTTTCCATCATGTTGTATTTTCTGGACCACTCTTGCTATTAGATTCGACTAGAAGAAATATCACTTCTTGAAAAACACTTTTTATGTTCCTGCCAAGCAGTTGGTCAGCTACTTGGAGATTTATGTCAATCTGACTTCAGGGCTGGGAATGAGTCAGATACTGCTTTGGCATCTTGCTGAGAAATCTACAAGGGGAGCTGAATCCCTATTCGTCCTGCTGGACCTTATAGCAGTTTTCAATACCTTCAGCAATGTTATCCTTGTGGAGCACCTGTTGAGCTGGGACCATGAGGCACTTTTTTATTGTGTAACTCGTCTTTTTGGGAGAGGTGATCTCGAAAGGAGGTGCTGCAGGGTCCCAGCTGTTGGCCTGGGTCACTCAAGGCTCCATGTTATTCTTCATGCTACATATCCATAAGACCATGGCGAGAGATTTTCGGACTCAGGGATTGTGGTGCCATGTCTATGGTGATGACACCCAATTCTACCTCCCTTTTCCTTCTAAATACAAGGATGCTGTTTTGGTTCTAATGTGTTCTGATGTTAGAAATGGACTGAGGATAGCAAACAAACTGAAGCTTAATCCAGACAAGCAAACTTTCTCTGTTGCAGCACTATGATTGTAGAACACTCTCCCCACAGAAGTACCAGCGCAAAGTCTGTTTCTCTGCCCAGACATTTTAAACTGGTTTTAAGAAACTGATTGATGTGAGCTGTCAGTTTTATGTATTGACTGTCTTTTATTCCTATAGTGGATGTTGTTTTACTGCGTATTATGATTTTTATTACATTTTGTATACTGGTATTGCAAGAAGACGACCAATATAAACCCCTCTCCCCGAGTCTCCATATATAAAATCATACAGGGTGCAGAACTGAGCATGAGAAGCAGTAGAGAACTTACACATCACCCTGGAATGCTGCAAAAATCTAGAATTCCTACAGAAACTTTACAGGTCAAATGCTACCTAAAAGTCTCTGTTCTTGAGGTCTGTTTGTTTGATCCAAGTTGCATATATTGTTCCAGGAAGAGCCCTTTCAAGTTTTGCCTCTTCAAGAATGCTAGATGTGTCTCAATGTACTTCTAAGTTCTCTCAAAACAGGATGCTATGATCTCCTGCACGGTTTGCACAGTTTTACTGAGAAACCTACCATATATAGCAACATGCAAGATGACTTGTGTATAAGATGAGGTCAATATTTTGGGCTGTTTTTCTGCTGTTTATCATATGCTGGACATATAAGACAACCCTTAACTCTTGAGCAATAACTCTCGCATACCTATGTAATGTCAATTGGCTTCAGTAGATATTTGTCAGCCAGAAGCTTCTAAATTATTGCGATGCCACATTATTCTAGCTAATAGACATGTTACCTCTGATTTCACTCGAGCTCACATTTGTCTTTTCTACACCTTGGCTCATATCTGTGTGACCTGTGTCTAGAGAAAGTTTTGTAAAGTGATGTGAGAGCTTTCTTTTTGACCCTAAACCATGGATTGCCACAAAAATGCTTTTTATACATTTATTTCATTTCTATACCACCTGTAGCCGATGTTCTCTGGGTAGTTTACAGAAAAGTTGGAGGCTGATGGTGGCCCGCAAGGGGGCTGGCTGGGAATGTTCAGTCAGGGAACATGGGGGCATATGAAATGACCTCAAATTTTTGCTTTGCTATTTTTTATTTCAAGGGACATCTTATACACTGATATATACAGTAGTTTGGATAACTGGACAGTAAGGGCATTACAATGCACACCATTATGCACAAATCCACTTTCTTCTTAAGATTTAACTGCTTAGATGGAAGATCCACTTGATGAAGTCGGACCTGGAAACACTAATTAAACCATCTGCATATGTTATTGCATGTTGATCTAGTCTCCAGGCCTTTAAGCCCAGTGCTGAATCCTTGCCAAAATTAGATTGGGTGATTTCAGCTAGGCTATAGTGGGAGCCTCATCCTAAAGCCATCATCTCTCATCCTAAAGCCATCATAAACAAGGTAAGGATGATTGCCTCTGAGGAAATTATGCACCCAGACAGCAACTGGCTACAGAGGTTCTACTCACATTTGCCAAGGGCTTGGAGGCATAAAGCCAAGGGTCTACTGTTGACATTTGGTTTTGGGGTTGCAACTGCATTCTGTTCTTTCTTTGTCTGCCCCTGCAAACCAGCTTTTGGACCTGTGCACTTTTGAATCCTGAACTGGGCATGGTCCTATGGGAAGTCCCTCACTTAAATATAGGATAGGTTCAGATAAGGTTGTGAAGATCGGGCCAGAATCTGGGTCTCTTGCGCTCACCAGATTTTTCCCTCCCTTCGCCCTGGCCAGGAGGTGAGATGAACTAAGATCAAGTCTGCAAACACTCGAGAACACCAGCAACTCGTTGCAGCAAGTACATAAAGAATCTAATTCTTTGTGTAAAGTCACATGTGTGGAAGCAGAAGCCTCAAGGCCTCGCTTGGACTCATTTCCTGAAGGACACCCACATGAACACAAGGCACAAGGCGGCCACAGCACAGAGAGAAAGTGGACCAGAGTACAGGGAAATGAGCAGAAAAAAAGCTGATGGATTTCCACCCTAAAACCAGATTCCTCGTATTTTATTTATTTATTTATTTATTTATTTATTTATTTAGAATTTTCTTTTTGTATGCTGTCCCATCGCTTAAAGCCTCGGGACGGCTTACATAAAGTAAAATATAGCACTAGGCTCAGGTATTGATTTGTTAGTTTTATCTACAGTATCATCTCAAAGGGTTTTTTCTTCTATTTGTACAAGTTTTTACTTCTTTCCCCCTTCTTTACTGTAGATAAAATTTGCATCTGTTCCAAAGTTTGCCTTATACCACTTAAGCACCAGTAGTAAATTCAAAGCCTTCCATTTGGTCTTGCTTCTGTTTAGAGCTTTTTGCTTGGGGCTTGAAATGGAGGGTGTCAATGTTTATTGCTCTGCCCCAAGTCTGTCCTGAAAGTCTGGAGAATCCCCTGGCTCAGGCTGAGATCGATGTAAGGCAGCCTATTTGTTGTCCCTGCCTACCCTGCAGAGAACTGGGGTCCCCTTTCTTCCTTCCTTGACTATTATGATTGCCACAGATGACTTAGCAATGGCAAGATACAGCAATGGGGGGAATTAGAAAATATTTCTTGCTTGAAGAGGATTATTTTATTACTTATTGAGAACAAAAACTCCTCCATCTACTATGCTAATAGACAGATATCAAATTACCAAGTTATTAAGGGTGCTGCGGCTCTTTAAAAGGCTGGCAACCCTGCTATTCCCCATAAACAAGGTATCGGGTCTTTTTTTTTTTTTTTAATCTCTCTCCCTCATTTGCCTAGACCTCCCTTTATTTCAAATTTTGAGATAAGAAACTGCATACAAATGTAACAATTTCCAGAGGGGTAGCAGTGTTAATGTATTCCAGCAAAAACAACTAAATCTTGTGGTACCTATAATACAAATAATATGACTTAAGTTTCATGGGTGCACAAATACAACTGCTATAATAAATGTGTTACTCTTTAAAGTGCCACATGATGGTTGGTTGATTTTGTAGCACGCTTCAATAAAACGTTTTCTTATGATCACTTTGTCTTGGTTGTAGGCACAGCTTCAATTAAACACCCTCCTTTCATTTTGTTCATCTTTTAATTTTTACATGAGTTGCCCAGCTTACATTTTGTTGCCAGCTCTATTTTCTGTTTTAAAATAAGATGCTTGCATAGCGGTCTGCCAAGATTGCCATACAGTCTGTGCTAACCGCACCTGCCTATATATCTTTCACTAGCTTTTTAAGATCATATTATTACCCTACTTTTTGTCTTCATTATACTCATGGGGGGGTCCATGGAAAGCTACAAAAACAGAACAAGAAGTGATTAAAAACTTCATTTCTTTAATTTGGGTATCATTTGGGTACTGTTAGAACAATTTCTGATTCTCTTTATAGCAATTTCTGGCCATTAGTAAATTGTGCATGGTTCCTGTTTACAATTTTGTCTTGAATATTATTTCAGCTTGTCAAAATTAAATTGCCCAAAGCTTGTGCAAGTATCAGCTTATTTTGTATCTGTCTGGTTTCTCTCCATTTCCTGTCACTCAGCAAACTTTTGAAATGAGATACTCTGCATAATTGAATTTTTTGATCACATCATATCCCTCCAGTTATCACATCCTTATGATATCTAATATTTTCTCTGAGTAGTGATTTGGCAAGGTAATGCTGTAATACAATGGACATGTAACTGTGAGTCAGCCTGGCTAAAGAGGGCCTTGCTTCACGGTAGGGCCAATTCGGTTATTAAAAGGCTATAGAAACATCACAGAGTCTGCAATCTGGTTGGTTGTCTGACCAACACCAGAGAGGTTTTTAACCGGACTTTACTGCAACAAGTGCCTTGAGGCTGCAACTAATATACCAGTTTTTTCCTTGCCTTTTTCCTGTCCCAGATTCTTTCTCCTCCCCACTTTTCATTACTTCTCAGTAAAACAGTTACAGAGCAAAGCTGCTTGTTCAAACAGAGGGATGGGGGATACATTTTGTTTGGGCAGCTATTTCACATTCCCAATCTTGGAGAATCCTACTTTTGGTGATATCATTCCAAAAGGGTGAATGGTTTTGCTCTTTTACTTTACCCACAGCTGTAGCTGCCCTTTCTAACAGTGTGAGAGGAATTACATCCAGTGGTATCCCTGTGTTAGATGAGGTTGCATACCTCCTATGGGACAGGACAATCTGCTTTGGAGTACTCCTTAATTCCAAGCTATCCCTGAAATTCCAGGTATCATCTACGGCAAGGAGTGCTTTCCTTCATCTGAGGCTGGTCCATCAGCTGCATCCTTATCTGGACAGACAGGCCCTACCAACAATAACTCATGCACAAGTAACTTCCCACTTGGACTACTGTAAGACGCTCTATGTGGGGCTGCCCTTGAAGAAGATCCAGATATTGCAATTGGTCCAAAATAGAGCTGCCAGATTGTTGACAGGGACCAGTAGGCGAGAATTATATAAACTACACTGGCCATCAATTGAAATCCAGCCCCAATTTAAGGTATTAACAATAACATATAAATCCCTAAACAGTTTAAGGCCCAGTTATCTAAGAGACCATCTCCTTCCATGCAAGCCTGAAAGATCATCTGCAGAGATCCTCTGCCAAGAGCCATTCTTGAAAAAGCTGAGGAGGGCTCTTATGAGGAGGAGGAGCTTTTCCATGATAGCACTTCCTAGAGAGGTGCACCTGGCACCTCTTTTAGCCTTTTATCTTCCCAGTTTTTAATTAATACTGGTATTTTAATTAGCTGCAGCAAGTACTGGAAGTTAGGAGTTGTTAATGGTTTCATTGTTGTAGAATGGTTTTAATATATCTTTTATATATATATTTTCTTCTGTGTAAACCATCTTAAGATTCTGTAATGATTTGACAGTATATAAAAACTATAAATAAATAAATATTTAGGACTGAGAAGATGGGCACAGACCAAACAAAAGGATTAGTTAATTTAGTAACCTCATGAGCTAGCATAACAAAAATATTATGATACTTATAAGTTTGAGTATATGACAGAAATTCCCAATGCTATAAACAATCCTAATAACCTCATTTGTTTTAGAATTCCAGTCAATAAAAAGTAGGCTCAACAATATAGGCAGAATAAATAATGTAAGGGCTGCCCAATTGCCCTGTTCAGGTGCGATCATGCCTTTCTTTTGAACTTGAGTTTTAGAGGGCCTGGATTTGACGTAGTTCAGAAGTAGTTACCATCTGCTTCAGGAGACCCAGGTTGTAGTAGAGTGCCTGTAGTGCTCCCCCAAAGTCTGTTGTGAGCTGCTTCTGGGGAATCTGACCTCTGCTCAGAGGTCCCTGTTCATCTAGGGGTTTTAGAAGAATCTTTTCATGCTTTTTCACTCTGCCTTTTTTTGGAGCAGAGCTAAATAAGCTATGGCACAGTCTAGATGTAAACTGACCCACAGTCCATCTGGAGTACGGTGTATGTTGGCCTGCAATTTACATAACAAATCCCCAGCTAACAGATTTACAAGGGAACCCATCATAAGAAAGGAATGCTAAGTAGTCAAAGGACCAATTTCTACTTTCACTTGCTCAGAAAGGAAGCATACAATTGATTCACCTGTAACCCCAAGGACATGCCTCTTCTCCTTTGTGGCAGCCTGGGGTGCTAAGGCTAAAATAGCTACCTTAAACAGTTCCAAACTTGCTTTTCCCTCTTGGGGGTATTAGGATCCCAGCAGGGGTACTGGGTAAGCAAATTTGGTGCAGGCTGCCTCTGTAACTAATCACCTGCACCTGTTTGTACATGCCACTTTTTTCATCTGTAAGATTACCCATTAACTGAATAACATCTGCCCAAGTTTGGCAGCGAGTTGAAAAAATTGTGTTGCAGCAACAGCAGACTGTTTGGGGTCATCCTGCTTGGGGGGCGGGATGTAGAACCTGAACCTGTGGCGGCTGTCAGCCCTGGGATGGCCAGAAAGTACAGCAAGGGATGGGTCTTCACATATCATCCTCCAACCCCATATACATATGGGGTAGACTTCCCCTTTTCTCTGGTTCTGCCATGGGAGCCATGAATGAAGGATGGTTATTATAAAACAATGATAAGTAATTCATTTGCCCTGGCTGGAAATCTACCAAAATATCGCAAGGGGCATTCATCCAATCTAGACTAAAAGTGTCACTGTGTGGCCAGGCTCGAGTTGCAGACAAATGCACAGTAAAAAATATCCACTGAACAGTACACATATTTATAAGTGTTTGCTGTTTTAAACCTTTTCTTCTGATATAAAATGTATGATTGAATTCTTTGTAACTTTACTAAGGTCTCGACCTGAAGAGTGCCCCTCAAGTCATAAATTCTGTTTAATAAGTGAAAGGCAAAAATTCACAAATTCACAAAATTCACTAACATTACAGAAACTATTCTGTGGAAACAGCTTTCATTTTTAGCTGTGATAATACTTTACTAGTATGAGAACTACTAGACATGCACTAAGAAGTCAGTTGCTGGCATCTGTCTGCTTAACTGACCACTGTTTTCTGCAGTCAGACAATATAGTACCTGACGCTAAGCTTGCAGGATTTTCCATTTCCTTTACAGTGACTCCCCCAGCCCTAATGGGAAGAATCAGAGGGGCACAACTGTCCCTATCCATCCTGATCCCATCCTGATCCGTCTTCCCTTCCTGACCGGAGAAGCCCTTTTTAAAAGCTCAGAAAGCAACTGACTACCCCACTTGCTTTCTCCACAGGAGGGGCACCTTGAATGGTCAACCAAGAAAGGGCTGGTTCAGGTGAAAATGCCTAATTTGATGAGATATTAACATAGCAGCATTGTATTGTCTTTCTCAGAGTGAGTCTGGTGTAGAGTGAGGGGCTGGGACTCAGGTGATTTAGTCTCTGCTCAGCCATGAAGCTCACTGGGTCACTTTGGACCAGTCACAGACTCTCAGCCCAAAAGCCCTAAAACAAACACCTGAAGAACAAAATTAGCTCAGGTCAGCCATCACAGTTTTCACTTGTATGCAACATCAACCAGTTTAATTTAATGGTGGCTCTATGCTAAGGCAGAATGAGAAAGTCTTCCTCAGGCGGATGAATTTGGGTTATATGAAAATATTCTAATTAATCCAAGGCAGTCCTTTCTATGAAGAACTGTTCAGTCGGAAACGTATTTAAACAGATAGAAGCACAAGAAAGGAAAGCAGGAGCTTTTAAACAGCCCATCAACAGCAGCAAGGCAGGCCAGGCAAAGCCTGCTGGTCATTCAGCTTCTGCCTTCCTATCTATGGTAAAGTTTATTGCATTTCTGTTGGTATTACAGCAACTGTTTTCTATAATTGGCATGGATACGGAGAAATTAGGAAGTGCTGATCTGTGTTCTTGGCTTTGGTAATTGGTGAGTGGCCAGTCTGACTGAACCCCCCCCCCCCAGCCCACTTAGCTTAAACAGAAAAACGTCCTACAAGCTCCCAACACACCGCAGCCAACAAGCAGAGGATAGTTCCCTAATGTATTTTTATTGTTGTTTCAGTTCCACTTAGACCTGTTTGTGGGAATTTCTGCCTCAGACTGCCGCGTTGAGCCTCTCACAATTACAACACTTCTTCTAAGACGCTGCTCAAGCCAAAGGGTTTTCTCCCCTCCTTTTGTAAGTTCTGTTCCCGGAACCGATAGAAAAAAGCCGCCGGCGTGTTCTTTTGCGCGTTCGCTAAAGTCAAAACACCAAACGGGCGTCAGACTTAAAAGGGAACACCCTCCATGGTTTTCTGGAGAGATTTCCGGTTCGCTAGTGCAGAGACCGATGCAATCCTCCATATGCGGGGACAGCAAGGCCGGCCAGTGGCATTCATGCTTTTGCTGAGTTGTTTTGAAATCCATGTTTATGCGTTCGTGTTTCCTATTACAAGCCACCAGGAAGTTATCACAGCATTATAAGTAAACAAATATTTGCTTTGCCAATCTATAAGTTTTCTTATTTCAAAGACAAACTGGAATTCAGAAATTGAACACTGCTGCCGTACCCCCCTGCTGTGTCAAAGTCACTGGCGCCCTGCTTAACGAAGGGAAGGGAAGAAAAAGAGAGGGGGAGGCTACGAGACATGGGAAATGGAACACCCCTGCCTAGTTTCTTTTGACCTGATGGAAGAGCGAGAGATGACCAATGCAAAGCAACTATCTCGTATTACTACGCCTCTCCCTGGAGGTCCTTATTTTGCTGCCTCTCTCTCTCACGCGGAGAACACGAGGGAAGCGGAACTGCAAGGGAGAAACCAGAAGTGAGAAGTGCCGAGTTTTCTTTCTCTCTTTCTCTTCCTCTCACTGGCTTTACGTCAGCTTCCCCTCCCTCCCCCCCCAAAAAAAGAACGCGAAGCGCCGAACTTTGGGCCACGCGCACGCGCAGTAGTAAGTCACCTGTGTTCCAATGCCGTAGCCTGCTGGAAAAGCGGGAGGGCTTTCACCTGATCGTAGCCGGTGCTCGGTGGCTGCGCGGCCAGGTGAGGAAGGCGGGTGAGGCTGGGGGCGGGAGAAGGAATAGCGGGGGGAGGCGGCCCCAGGTGGCAGCGCGTGCGCGCCTCCGTTAACGCCTGCGGGAGCTTGGGTCTGTTTACCCCGAGCGGTCGCGGTGAAGCCCTGGCGGCTCCCTCGGGGCTCTGCACTTCCACGGGGCCGCAAGGCACGGAGTGATGCACGCCGGTAAAATGCACCAGACGCTTGCAGGTAGCTGCGCTGCTCCCATGGGATGGGGTGCGACGCAGAGCAGTGGAATCGATCCTGGGTTTAAGGGTATAGGCACAGAGTTATGAGCAAGCTTTCGAGTTTCGCAGGGCTCCTCTTCGGCCTGCAGCAGCTTCCCTTCTCGTGGAGCCTTCCAGATGTTATGGACTACACCTCCCATCAGCTCTCACCTGTGTACCCATTAGGGATTGCAGTCCAGGGGCGCCACGTTGGAGGAAGTTGGCCCCTGCCGAGCGGGGTGCTGCGTGGCTGTACTTGCTTCTGTCAAGCATGTCCCCTCCCTTCTGAACAAATCCACATTTTAGAGTTGGCGGGTTTATGCTAGGAACCCTTCTGTTCTAGCAGTCAAGGGATCTGTGGAAACACCTGGAGATGGGTGCTGGGGAGAGAATTATGTATCAGGGTGTAATGTAAAAGTAGCAAACCTAGAGCTCGTCAGAGTCTTAAGGGGTTGCAGCAACATGATTAGGTTGCTAGGGCCAAGTGTGAAATATTTTTGTTGTTGCACCTAAAAATGTTGGGTCAAAAAAATATAGCTATTTCCCCTATAAGTAATTATAGGTCAGCAGTAATTAGGGTCCATATCTGGTGCTAACTGTATTCATGTAGGAAGAATGTACTCAGGATGCATATAAAGCAGGGTGGATAAAATTAATGGTTTTTAACAAAAATCTGATTTTTAAAATTTAAATTGAATTTTTTAAATAAAATACCTTTCAGGAAAAATCTATCTAAAGATAGTTTTCTGTTTAAGATACATTATATTCCAAAGCATCCATCATGAAATAAGGATTAGTTTTTAATTATGTAGCGGGAGGCTGTATATTCGTGCAATGTGTACATTTTTTGGTAACTGAATCCCATTAATCCATTCACAATATCATGATCTTCCTGAGGTTTCTGTCAGATTATTGGGCAATTTTCCATCTAAAACGTATGGCTTATTTATCTATTAAATGTCTAACCAGCCCTTTTAGCCATATGGCTCCCTGGGGCGGGTTACATCAATAAAACCTAAGAGTAAAACCATAAAAACACAGATCAGATTGCAATAAAACTTTAAAACGATAATATAAAAAACACACCCAGTTAACAGAACTATTTACTTAATCAAAGGCATACCCTGTTGTTAAAATGCCAATAAGCAGGATACAATTAAAATACCATTGAAATAAAAAGGTCTTCATGTGGTGGCCATTATCACTGACACTTGGTTTCACAGTTCTCAAAACTGTGAATTAGCATCTGCAGGGAACATATGCCTCTTCTTCACAGCAAAAATGTTATAAACATATGGAGATGAGAAAAAGACCGCAGTTCCATTGTACCTTGGCAAATCTATGTACACAGAATCAATCTCTTACCTCTAAAGTGCAAAGTTTCAAATAATTCAATGAATAGAAGAAGATTTGTTGAGAGTGGAATAGATCTGTGCAAGAAGCTAAGTGTAAGGAGGGAGGGGCTAGCAGTAAAATGAAATGAAACTCTTTCAGCAGCATACTCCACAAGTTTTTGGATCTTTTTGTGTATAGTTTTGAGGTTTCTCATATAATTCTTTCCCTGGAGGAGAAAACCTATAATGTCAACTGAAAAAGAAACCCTGTTTGGAAATATTTTATTGAAGTTCCTCTACCTATGGGTAAGGCAGGCAGGCATGCAAATTATGTAGAAAACCGTGATTTAAATCTAGTCCTACTGACTAGTAATTTAAACCAGGATTTAAATTGATGTGATTTAAATTAAATCCACCCTGATATAAAGCTTCTTAGTAATGCAGAAAAGAGAAGACTCCCTTTAAAAAATAAAAGATCTCCTTCAGAGGCCTTAATTGTTTCGACCCTTCTTAAAAGCAAGTGTGCAAAGGCTGAAGATTAAAACCTAGAACTTTGTCCTAAATAAACATGGTAGTTTCAATCTTGATAATCCAGTTTTCAAAGTATACAGTGCATTACAACATGTTTTACAGTGATTTGACCATGTGATCTAAAGATGCATGACTAAAATATCTTTAGTAGATGTGGCTGATAATTCTGAAACAGCACTGAACTGATTTACTGCAACTTTAAACTGTCATCTTCATAGCTTTCTTTCAGATTTAGGTGTTCCATTATGTCATCCAATCGATCAATTTTATTAATTAAGTCAGTGGAGCTCACAACAGGAATTCTTTATTCTGAATAATTATCATTTTTATCTGTCAAAGGACTGAAAGCTGTCTTCCTATTTTTGAATGTTTGCTTACAATCCAAGGCAATCTTAGATGTAATTTTAATTTAAATCAATGCGTATTTCTTTCAGGTTGAGGATTGAAATGCTGAAGTTGTGTACAGATATGTGATGCTTGTTGCATAAGTTAAAATCAGTGTTGGACTGTGAAATAAGTTGAATAAATGGAAGAGTCATTTTCTTACGAAACTTCCTCACAGTTGCATCCCTTCTTTTTCGATTGCAACAGACAAGCCCTTGTGGAGTTTCTTTGCTTTCATGCTGAACACAAACAGAACTGGGTGAAATAATAGTTTTTATAGGTTTCCTAAAATAAAGTCCAGAAAGAAGAAGAATATAAGAAAAAATGAAATAGTATTGTCAAGCGATCTTAAACAATTATAACCAATGCATTCATAACCAGCAAATTTCCAAAGATAGAGAAAATTTCCAGAGAGATTAAAAATTTCTGTTTTTCTATCAATCAGTACTCTGATTGAAGCTCAGAAAGAAATATTCTAATTCTCTATACCGAGAAATTTTCCAATCACTTCAAATCAGTTATAAATCATTGACAATATTTTAACAAGCTTCCTTTTACATCATATTGTACTGGATATAATAGAATTTCCATTTATCATTAAATGTCTCAATTGATCTTCTGTTTACATAATTCATTAATTTTGCCACCACTGCATAGGCATCCAACTATCATACAAAGCAATTATGTCACAAGTCTACCATGTCACATATGGTACAAAATCCATTCTACTTTATTACATTTCCAATATCTTGCATTGTTTATTTTCTCTATACTTTTCAGGATAATGTACCACCAAAAAAACCTTACACCAATTTTCTCTTAGTGCTTAACTAGCTGTGAATTTAATGTCTGTCTTTATATTTTCCCCCAGTTATATCACAGACAGTACAATTCCTTGTATATTTATTTTTAAAAGGTTCCACTGAATTCCACTGAGGGGGAAGTGGTGACACAGCAGCTTAATGATGCTGGAACCGTCAGCCAGAAATGGTTGGCCCTCCAGTGGTTCGAGCCCAGCCTCCACCAGACAGAGTGAGCTCCTGTCATTCACCCCTAGCTCCTAGCCAACCTAGCAGTTCGAAAACATATAATGCAAATAGATAAATAAGTACCACCTCGGTGGGAAGGTAACACTATTTCGTGACATCATGCTGGCCACATGACTGTAGGATCGTCTTTGAACATTGCTGGCTCATGGCCTTAGAAACAGAGATGAGCACCACCTCCTATTAGCTGCTGGTTAAGCAGAGTAAAATCCACAGGGACCCCTTTACCTTTACCTCCACTGAATTCAGTTACTTTATTGATTAAATGTATTAGACTCCTTAAAGATTCCAAGTACAACATGACTTAAAACATGGATAAATTTAAAATAATTTAAAACAGCTAAACATTGTACAGTAAAATATTGCAAACTGATGAAATAAGATTGCTGGAAATCTGAACAAATCCTTTGGTTGCTAGATAGCCTCTAGTGAATCCTGGCAGTGCCTTCTCCTTCCCTTCTGGAGTGTTGCACTTAGCTGAAATCTGTTTTGCATAGCAGGAAAAGTATGGAGGAGACCTTTGCTTCCATATTTTTCTTGATCTGCATTGGATACATGTGATGCTCTGAGTTTGGAGGATTTCAGGCTTCCGCATAGGATTGTGCCTTCAATTAAAAAGCTTAATTGTATGATTCAATGGCATATGTCAGTAAGTGTACATAGGATTGTCTCCTAAGGTGTGTTATGTCACCTTCTAAAAATGCTTGCTGAATTGTATGTAAGAAATGGAGTCTTAATATAGTGCAACTTTTCTGTTGAACTATTAGCAACATATACAGTGGTACCTTGGCTCATGAACTCAGTCCATTCCACAACACTGGTTGTGACCCAAATTGGTCATTTTTTATTCACAGGGAAGATGGGAACGATAGCAGGAGCCCTTGGGGGGGGGAGACAGGCGTGATCTCGGCCATCTCCTCACCCCCCCCCCCCAGCACAACCATGATCGTGCCTGTCTTCCCTGCACAAGCGTGACTGTGATTGTGGCCATCTCCCCACTCGGGGCTTGGGGGGGATGGCCATGATTGTGGTCGCCACCCAATGCAGAGTTCGCAACCTGAGTCAAATTTTTTATGAAATACTTGTTTGCGAGCTGATTTGGTCATGAACTGAGGCATTCGTGAGCTGAGGTACTGCTGTATACAGATACTCAATCCCATTCTAAGCATACTTACTTGGAATCAAGCCATTCTGATTACAAAGTCTATTAACTACACTGACCTAGAAGTAGGATTGTTAATGTTATATTCTTGACATGGATATGTGATAATATAGTCTAAGGCCACAGTATTCCAACTGTGTTCCATGGAAACCCAGGGTTCCACAAGAATCATCCAGGGGTTCATGCCCATGACAACATGAAATTGTAAGCTATTCATTCATTCGTTTCACTTAAAAGAGAGAAGTCTGTGACAAGGTAGGTTTGTCATTTCAGAGCTTTTACACACATCTCTTTAAAAGCAAAATAATTTTTTTAGGGTTAGGATTTGGATTGCAAGGAATAATGATCACACTGGTTTAATACAGAAATAAAATAGATGCAGAACCCCAAACTTTCATCAATAACACCAATTTGTGGTGAGGGGTTGGTGGCAAAAAACAAGCATACCCAGAACATTAAAATGAAGTATAATTTTTATATTATTTATTAGTGAAGTTATAATCAAATTTAGTATATTCAGTTAATTTAGTATTATTCAGTTACTGCGTAATAAATGGGTTCATTAATGTATTTATAAACAAATTCTGTTACATTGTATGAAATGTATTATTGCAACATTTTGTTCAGATAAAATGTTTTACATGAAATGTATTAATGGGTTCCACACGGATTTTTCACACTGAGAAGGGTTCGGTGGGTATCTCAAGTTTGAAGATAACTGGTGTAAGGGAATCTATGATTCGTTTTACTTTTGCTCAAAAGTGCACCTCCAACTTTATAATGTTGGGATATATATATATATAAATTATCTGCTCTGCTCCTTCTTCTATTCTTCAAATTCATTTTACAGGTTTTAGAGTATCATGATGTGACAGCTGTGGTCGCCATGTCTGCACTGTGCCCTCCTCCTTCTCCTGCTGTTGCCAAGACAGAGATTGCACTGAGTGGAGAGTCACCATTACTGGCTGCTACTTTTGCATACTGGGATAATATTCTTGGACCCAGGGTCAGACATATTTGGGCCCCAAAAACAGAACAGCACTTTCTCAGTGATGGAGAAATAACATTTCTTGCAAACCATACCCTGAATGGAGAAATACTTCGTAATGCAGAGAGTGGAGCAATAGACGTGAAATTTTTCGTTTTGGCTGAGAAAGGTGTCATCATTGTCTCCTTAATTTTTGATGGAAATTGGAATGGGGACAGAAGTACATATGGACTATCAATAATACTTCCACAGAGTGAACTCAGTTTCTACCTTCCCCTTCACAGAGTATGTGTTGATAGGCTGACACATATTATAAGAAAAGGAAGGATATGGATGCATAAGGTAGGCTGCCTATTTATGATAACCACTTCTAAACCTGTTAAATACAATTTGTGTCACAATCTGTCTTTCCTTGTATTGCACATCATACTTTCCAACAGGCATCCAAAGTAGTTTGAAGCTCTTACTCATAGTACACCTGTTCTTGGGAGTCCAGATGCCATCAAACTCATTACCTTAAAATATTAATTATTCCAGGTAATATTCCTAACCATTAGTTTGAAGAAAGCCTATCACCTGTGTACAGAACAACCCTTGCAAGGAAGGTGGTTAAGATAAGCACCTGTGTGATGCAGGAAAGGCATACAGGAAGAAGGCCTGATCCTGCTATAACAATCCAATGAATTCTCCAAGTCTGGTCCTGGTATATTTCAAAGTCCATTTGCCCCTGTAGGTAGTGGCATTTGTTGTCACAAATTGATAACACATTTCTTAACAGGATCTAAATAGACAAAATTACTTCAAACCTTCCAAATTTGTACCATTTGTCCTTTTAGTTGTCTTAGAAGAATTGGCCATACTTTCTATATGGCCGATTTCTATACTTTATCCTTTTAACTTGCAGTTTGATCTGACAGATTCAGTGAAATATCATATTAGCATGTTGAGTGATAAAACAACAGAGTTCTTGTTTGCAGTATGTGTTCTTTCTACTAACATTTGGATACTAGTTGTCCATAAAATGTGATCATTGCCTTCAAAAGACATACATGGTGTATAAGGTTTCTAATGCAAAAATTATAGGACTTCATATTTGGCTTTGATCTCAGCGAAGAATCTTTGAAGTACAAAACAGCTGAAAAATAGTGTAAATTAGTATCCTTTGCAATAAAAGAAACCAGTGCAAACATTTATAGTGGGCTACTGCCTACTGAAGTATAAAATAGAAAGGAAAATGAGGGAGCAGGTCTCATTGATACCACTCACTCTTTTGCATTCTCATTGGGCTTTTAAACTCCATAATATGTCCCACTTTTGATGGTGCAAAGCAAAAATTAGAACCTGTTCAATTTTTTAAATTTCTGTTAATGCATGTAAGAGTATAGCAATGCTTAATGAATGCTTTACAATATGTGCTAAGTCCTGATGACTTACAAGTATACAGCAATGTTTAGACAGACTCAGACAAGTAAATATTTAGGTTAGGAGTTGTTAAAATGGGTATGTGCATTGCTGCATGAATAGAAGCTGAAGTGTTGCACACATGAAAGAGCAAAAGCACAGATTCAAATGGGGATTGCTTGTAGTGTTTCTGCCTCAGTGATACTAGGGCTTCATTAAATAATAACAGTTCACCATCAAGAAACTGATGTGTTGGTGAAATCTTAATTCTAAACCTTAGGCCCATGTTAACTTCTTTCAATAAGAATGTTTGTGTTGTGTTTTTCTGGTGATGTGCTGTCACTGCTGTTCATATGCTTGATTCTAAACCCTTGTTTCCTGGTACAACCTTTTTTGTAATCAAACATTACATTTTGTGATCAAACATTACATTTCTTTTGAAGGCACCTCTAAAGATGTGTCTGCCTTGCTTCTCTCCAGTTAGTTTTACATGACAGTTCATATACTGTATATACTTTCTTACAAAACTAGAAACTCATGTGAAACTGTAAACTTTGGCCTGCAGCACCGTGTATCATGTAACCAAAAATCCTTATTATTTGGATCTCGCTATTGTTGCAGCAGGGTGAATGCTTAAGATGGTGGGACCTTTGTACATTTCTTCTTTGCTGACTCTCACTGCCTTAAACACAATATGCTGTGTTTCTGTAACTATGTTTGCCTCTTTTTCATTTTGTTTGTTTCACAGCCTGGTAAATAGATGTATTTCATGATTCAAATAGTTTGAAATGGCCGAAATTCTGATTAAATTTTTAGCAGGACATCCTCCTAACTCATCAAGGACTTTGAAATTCTAAACCCTGAAATAATTTGTATTTCCTTTGGAATAATTGATCTAAACAATAGTTTATAGAAGTCTCACTAATTCAAGGGGATCAGATTTGTATTCCAGTCTTCCACAAAGAGTTCAAGGAAGCATATGGAATGCTAGTGACCAACTTTTCCCCTCAAAATTCCTTTGGCTAGAAAAGCCTGAAAAGATTCTGAGTGGATCAGGTACATCTGAATATAATTCACTCTGTTCGCTACATAGTCAGAGGTCCCCAAGATTTCAGAGCTCATAGGCACATTTGGCTTTCTGAAAATCCACCTGGGCACCAGCACAGATTAGCTGCTGTAGGAAAGGAGGAAGTCAAGGTCATTCACAAAATTGATGGATGCCTCCTGCCCTAATGTGCACCCTGTATGTGTGTTACTCTGGTTTCTTGTTCACACTCTTCTCTCTGGCTCTGGTACCAATTCCCCTCCCTTTCCTCTTGCTCATTATTCATTTTCATACCCTAGTTCATATTTCTTTTTCGGTTTTTTTTTCAAATTTCTGTTGAAATGAATAGAACCACTGGCTTTAATAGAAGAAAAGGCCTCCTGGTGCAAATTCGTGGGAGGTGGGGTAAAGATAACCTACATCAAGGACCCCTGAGGATTTTGTACCTTCCATCCATGTTTTGGCATGAGATTCTCCTCTTCAGATCCCCCAAGTGATTGGGGAAAGCACCCTCTTCATGTACAGAGGAGGTAATAGCTTGGCTTGCACCTCAGCCTAGTCTTTTTAGCACTGTTGCACCTGTAGGTACCTTGCTGGAGATCCCCCCTACTTGGGCTCTCCTGTTACTGTATTTAGGAATAGCCATGAATGTGTTTTACTGGAAATACTGCAGCTTAATTGGGTTGTGGATCTGATGGCTCTTTATAAATATGAGCTGTGGTCTGTTTGTAAAAACGTGCACACAAGTTCTAGAACTGTTATTTTAAAAGATTGTGAAAATCAATTTCTTCTTTAGGAAAGACAAGAATTTTTCCAGAAAGCTGCTATGGAAGGCACAGAGAGAATGGAAGATCAGGTAAGAATGCATCAAAACACTGGGTGTAAGACAGGCACTTACATCCTCACTGATTTCCAGGGAGAAGATTGAGAAGCTTAATCCAAGAATATGGATCGTATCCCCCATAGACATTGATACTGTTGCTTCGTCTCATTCTCATGGTCATTTTGTACAAGAAAGCAATGTGCATGAAAACTGAGCAAATGGAAAAATCTCTCTTTCCCCACCCTTCCTCCCAGCAACTGCAGTAGTATTTCCTCATTGTGCAAAAAACATCTAGATGAATTATGGGTATTTTTAAAGGTGTTCATATCATGAGAATGACTCAAGTACCAACCTCCTGTCAAAATGGAATGTTTTACTAGGACATTTATCTGTCAGGCAAAAGAAGTGACAGATACCTTAAGCTGTATCTGACTGGGTGAGCAGTTCTTGTGAATGTTACTAGGCAAAACCAGAAATTAATAATGTAATTAATGTTAGATTTGCCTTGTTTCAGACAATTTAGCTTTAACAGTCTGGCATAAATGCTTCTTAATTCAGTTTCAAAATTGTATTCTTAGTTTATGTTCATATTTTTCTGTTAGTTACATTGAAAAATCGGTCTTTGATTAGTTCCCTGGAATTCATCTCTCTTCAGAAATTGTTCAATCTTTTCATGTTCTGTTCTTGAAGTGCTTTTTATTACATAAAACCTTATTTATTGCACAGGGCCAGAGCATCATTCCAATGCTGACGGGGGAAGTTATTCCTGTAATGGAACTCCTTTCATCTATGAAATCACACAGTGTTCCAGAAGAAATAGATGTACGTCCTTTATGTAAGCTGCAGCATGAAAGAAAGCAGCTCTTCCATTCTTTTCTGGGGGTTTTTTAACTGCCTTTGGTAAAATAAATTACAGATCATAAATTGATATGATTATAGCTTTTTGGCGGTACGGAGTTAATGCCAACACATCTCATAAAAATATTCTTAGCAATAATTTTAAAACTTTACTAAATTGGCTCCCCATTTGTCTGTAACTTCAAAAATGCAAAGATTTATCAGAAGTATGATTTATTACAAGAGGAAAACTATTAATTCAAGGAGACCCCAAAGGTAAGATGTTCAGTATGTTGTCGTATCTTCTACTGGGTTATCCAGGTATTAGCAAAACAAAATGCAGATGTGAGTTTGAAACTTATAAGGATGGCTACAGTTACATTTTTAAAAAATCCACAGAATCTTCTGTTCCTGTTTTTACTTAGTCTTGCAGACATTAATCAGGAAGTGAGTGGTAGAATCACATGCTCTGCTCTATCTCTGATTGTAAGTCTCCCTACTTGTTTTATCCAGAGTGAAGGCTCATATCTGCTCTACATTTAACCACAGTTAAGATTAACCAGGTTAATCAAGGCTCACAAGGTAAAGTAGCCTTCTCCAAACTTCCCTCCAGGTGTTTTAGAGTTCAGGTCCCTTCAGTCCAGAACATTTAGGAAGTGATAGGTGACTCATAAATGTAAAACATAAATTGATTTACCTAGTAGTTAAACCTGATCAGCAGGAACCAGGGTTATATCTAGTAGAGTAGGGAAATGGAGCATATATTCCAATAGTGCTCTTCCACTTGCTTGAACTATAGTTAAAGTTGGAGTTTGTTGTGTCCTTATAGGCTCCTAGAAGGTAACAGTGTAACAAAAAGTCTGATCTTGAATCTTTTAAAAATCTGTAATAGCTATATGAAATATCTTCAGATAAATTGTCATGCTTTCACGTGGTGGTCCTCATCATAAACTAATCCTCCCCTCCTATGCATTTGCATCCTTTACATTCCAGATAAGGGACACGGTGCTTAGCGATGATGACATTGGAGACAGCTGTCATGAAGGCTTCCTCCTTAAGTATGATCAATTTTTATCGTTATTAGGTTTTTGAGGAACTTTTATGGAGTAAAAGTTTGAGAATGGACTGAGGTGATAGGTAAAACGTCTTTATTGATAGACTTTTTTGAGATTGTATGTAAGAATTTTAAAATGACTTTTGAAAGGAAAAATAAATTGACTGTTGTGAAATTTAGAATGATCTTATGAACTTGTTTGCTTAAGATTGTATTGATGACTATATCTTGGTGGCTGCCCTTATCATGTAAAATGTTAGGACTTAGAAATAAATGAGACTTGGAAACAGAGGCCCATTTTACAGGCAGTTATGGCTCAATAACTATATTGTGCATTCTGGTCAGTTACCAAGTGAATATGCATAATTACTCTTAGCAGTACAGCTTGTTGTGTTGTGCAAACCTGAACAGGGTAGCTTTTACTACCCACAGCGGCATATGGATTCCAAGTGGTTTGTTGACTAGCCATCCTGAGACCCTTGGTATTGGTCAAGATGTAGATGTTTTAAATAAGTAAACTATGGCAACAACTCATCCCTGACTTGGTTCATATAGTATGCGAAGCTGCACTGCTGAGGATAATTATGCAGATTCTTCAGCCTGCAGCCCACAGGTGCTGCATTGTTAGCTAGTCACATTAGCTTACAAGAAAAAAAAAGTTCTTAAGGCAATAGTTGAGGTGTATTTATATTACTGAATTAAAAAGGACTGGCTTTTCAACTTCCCCACCTCTCTCTAGACATCTGCTTTCTAGAGTAAAAGTTCTTAACTAATGTTATCTGTGCTATCTTGGTTTATTGCAGGGAAATGTAAGGTTGGACAAGTCAATATTACTACTAGAAAAGAGTGTAGCTTTATTTTATTTTCTGTGTAGTTTAATAGCCAAAGTTCTCTGTGCATTTTTCAACAACAAAAATACAAATAGCATTAAAACATGATAAATTTAGCATACAAAAATGTAACACCTAATTTAAAATACATATATAAAATTACAATACCTTATACAAATCAAATCATAAGATCTGTCTAAACAGCTAACAAAGCCCCAGTATAATAGTGAACTAATTAAATGTCCTTAGGTAGAGGACTGTCTTAACTTGGTGCAAAAAAATTATTATAGTTGGTATCAAGCAGGCTTCGGTAGGGAATTGTTCTATTGAGGGGAGGGGGGACTACTAAAAAGGACCTTTTCATCAGAAACCAAACAGCCTTTGGAGGTGCAATCAGAGACAAGCCCCAGATCTTAATCATAGTGTCCTGGTAGATTGCAGTTCAGAGATGCATTCTACAGCACAGAGATTGTGGTCCCAAGCCATTGTAGGGCTGTATAGGTTAAAGTGAGCAGCTTGAATTGGGTGTAGAAACATAATAGGCAGTCAGTGCAAACAAACCAGAATTGGTGTTATATGTTTCAACTGCCTGGTCCTTGTTCCAGCTGTCACATTTTATACCAGCTGCAGCTTCTGAACAGGCTTCAAGGTCAGCCACAAATGGAGTGCATTGCAGTAATCTAGTGTAGGAATTGCCAGAGTTGATTATTGATACCAGGCTATACTTTTCCAGATAGAGGCACAGCTGAGCCACTAGCTGAAGCTGAAGGCAATTTCGGTAAGCAGCTACCTGTGCCTCAAGTGGCAAGGATGGCTCAAGGAGCACCCCAAAAGCCATGAACCTGCTTGTCAGGGTCCACAAATGGGACTCAGGCAACCAGAGACAAGACAAGAACAACAGAGTCCAAACACAGGGTTTAATAGAAAGTCCAGATCGGAGCCATGGTACAGGCCACGGTCAGGAAGCAGAAGAATGCCGAAGGCAGAACAAGGACATGGTCAGGAACAAGCCAAGGGTTGAGAACCAGGAAGACAAACAGGTGCAGATACCTTGGACAAGATAGCAGGACAGAATATATAGCATGGCAGGATACACAAGACAACAGGAACCAGATGCATCTAGGGTCAGGCAAGATGCAGGAGCGGAACCACAGCTCATGGTAAGCCCTGCATTACTGAGACAACATGGCAAGGCAGGATATACAGACAAGGCAAGTTATAGATGAGACAAGAGGCAGGCACAACAGCAAGGCAATCAAAGGCAGGAACAAGGAGCAGGAAAATCAGGCAGGATGCAGGCACAGCAGCATACAGGCAAACCTGTGTTGCTGAGGTAACACAGCAAGGGAAGAGGTAGAGCCAGGAGTAATCAGGCAAGGTACGGTCTCTGCAGCTGCAAGAGAACCTGTGCTGCTGAGGCCAGGTGTAGAAGGAAGAGGCTTGCTATTATATTGCTCTTTGCCCAGGACTCCCAGCTGGCATTCATCCATAGAATGAGAACTCCAGCAGGGCTTGGGACTGATCTGGCAAATACAGTGGTAGTTGTTTTGGTTCTGGCCACCAGAGCAGCCCAGACCCTAACAGTATCCCCCATTCCTGGAATAAGAGGAATCCCTTTCCCACTCAAGATCTGGGTTGTCAGGGTAGGCTGTATGAAGGCGCATATGATTTTGGCAGCAGCAGTTGGACCAGAATCTGGCAGTAGCTGGCAATGGCTTCAGGATGCATTTGTATTTCTGGTAAATAAATTCACTTATTTTGTTTTGTCATTGATAAAGGGGCTGTTAATATATGTACAGTGTGCTAGTTCCCACATGTAAAACTCTTCTGAAATATTTATACTATTGGATTGATTTGCAGAGCCATCAGTTCACACCTGCAGACATGTGGTTGTTCAGTTGTTGTTGGAAGCAGCCCAGAAAAAGTAAATAAGGTAAGTGTCTTTTGTAGGTTATGAAAATGACCAGTTACCAGAGTGAACAATGTATTAGCTGAAAACATGGAGCTAGCAGTTTCTTATGGCCTGTAGGTATTTATTTTCATTTTTATACCACCCAGTAGGCAAAGTGCTCTGGGCAATCCACAACAACTGAGAACAATGTAAAACACAAAATAAAGTATAAAACTGTAAATAGTTAAGGCAACAGTATAAAAGCAAGAAAAAGAGTACAATCTGTCAGCAGTTCAAAGATTACATTTACAACACAGAACTTTAAACTGTCTGAAAATAATTTGGTGGGGAGGGGTTGGATAAATTCCTTGGAAAATAAGATTTTCAGCTGACACCAAGAAGAGTGCAAGGTGGGCCTCCTTGCGTAATTCCATAGTTGGGATGCTCCAGTGGAAAAGGCTCTCTTCTTAGCAGCCGCCCACCTGACTTTCCTTGGGAGGGATTCCCTTAGAAGGGCCACTGAGGAGAATCTTAGAGTCTGGGCAGGTATATATGGGAAAAGACAATCCTGGTAATCCAGGGCTTTGACTGTTGATACCAGCACTTGGAATTGGGTCTCACTTTGCACTGTTAGCGAGCGCAGATGGTCAAGTACTGGCCTAATATATTGTCCATTCCCTGTTAACAATCTTGCAGTTACGAGAACAAATTAAACAAACTGCAGGGGGGTGGGGTTTCACTCAAGTACAGTTAATCAACAAACCGTATTCCAAACAAACCACAGTTTCTCATCTTTGGACAAAATGGGAAAAGTTGATTGCAAACTCTGGGTTGTATTCAATGAGCTGTATCCAGCACTAAGCTAACTTAATTCCCATTCTTTTCAGTAAGTCTGTTCTGGATACAAACCTCTGAATTAAAATGAAGATGATGGGGACCAAGGAGGCTCATGTGCCCAAGCCTACTGTAATTCATCTTTATGTGTGAACAGGAACTGCATGTTTGCTTCTGTTGCAATATTAACACTTGACCTCTTTAAACGTAGAAATGCAGAGTTTAAAGAATGGGCAGTATTTAACAGTGGCATTGCATTAATGCAGATTACATAGGGATAGCATATGGGACTGTTGGCACAACATCAATAACTTTCACTGGCACAACAGGATTTCTTGGAAAGTTAGCACTGGAGGTAACTTACACTAGAGATCTCTCACTCTAAAGCAGTACAATTTGGGTTAGTACAATGACCTTGTTGGATACTGCCCATTGTCTCACAATGGGAATATGGTGGGCTGTAGGTCTACTAGTATTGTGGAATTCAACAGCAATGGATGCACTTGTTGGAGGAGAAAAAAGCCAGTTTTCTAGCAATATAATATGCCAGTGCTACAGAGATGAGGTTTTCCTACAACTGGAAAAATACTTGGTTCTCTCTATCAGACAAGGAATGATGGCCAGTTAATTATACAATATTATTGTTGATATATTAAGGTTTTTGTATTGGTAAATTGCCCTGCCTATAGCATTACATTGCTTTTGTATTACAGATAGTACGGACCCTGTGCCTCTTTCTCACTTCTGCAGAGCGAAAGTGTTCTAGACTCTGTAGAAATGAAACATCATTCAAGTATGAATCAGGTCTGTTTGTGCAAGGATTGCTCAAGGTACAGTCCTCAGCTGCCAATAAGTGGAGTCCATTTCTAAATAAGATGCATTTGTGTTTATCACGTTTCTTTCACTAGCATCATGATATCTAAACCTATGTTCCTAGCTCAGTGTTGTATCCTGTGCAACAAAGTTTTCTGACTGCTCTTTTCCACCTAATATTTTTTCTTTAAAACTCAAGTTTCTACCTAAGCATGTTAATGGACAGCCCATTTAGCAGGCTTTTTTCCAAGGTGACAAAGTTGCTGGGAGTTGCATGACAGATGAAGCATAGTTGTAGTGCTTATCTAAAGCAACATTTCCTAAGTGAAGCTTGTTTGTGCTGCATTTGGGGGGTACTGTATCTTACTATTTGTTCTCCAGCTATGAGGAAGAAGGGTAAAATAACACCTGTTCTTTCCCCCTCATAGCAGGAACATTTGAATGAGATGTGTTTGGAAAGTTAGAGTTGCATACGATACATTTTTTATTATTTTAGAATTATTTGTCAGGAAGAGTAGGATATAAATATGACATAAAATTCACACCTTCTGTAGAAGCTGTCATTGCAGAATAAATGGAATGGAGGGGGGGAAAGGATGATGGAGTACTATAAAACTCAGTTCTTTTTTGTTCTCTTAACAGATTTATGAAGCGCTTCTTGCGGCTTTGTCACAAGGAATTGTGTAATGTTTGTAGTTGAACAGCTGCCCATGCTAATCTAGTTGCCTAGCACTTTGTCCAGATTAGGCAGAATCAGGAAATTGAAAGAAACAGGCCTCTTAGTGTGCTGCTCTCATCTTTGTAATATGGCTTGCCTCACCATATGTGACTTGCTATCTAGCTCCAGTCATACATTTCCCAATTTGAAAACAAGTTTAAATAATTTTAGTGAAACTTCATTCTGCATTTTCTGTAGGGCATTTGTGAACTTGATCATGCTGTGTGAGTTACAACATTTTAGTCCAGAGCAGGGGTCTCAAACTCAACTTACCTGGGGGCCGCTGGAAGTAGAGTCTGGGTGAGGCTGGGCCGCATCAAGTATTCCACCTCTGCGGTGGTGGTGGGCCGCTCATCCGGAGTCTGGCCCGGGTGCCGCCGGTGCTTTGAAGGCCGCAGGGCCCCTCCCCCGTGCCCCTCCCCTCCCGGCAATTGGCCCACGGGCCACGAGTTTGAGACCCCTGGTCCAGAGTCATCTATTGAAGGTTGTGGGAGCAGAATGCAGCTCTTTCAGTATCTTGAAAATAGGAAACCCCATTGAATCTAGTTTTTCCATATTTAACAGTGCAATCCTATGCTTGTTTACTTAGAAGTATTGCAGTCTTTATAGCGATCAAGTCCCACTGAACATAAATGGAACTTAATTCTGAGTAAATTTGCATCAGATGGATCTGTAAAAAACGTGAATATTCACTATACAGAACACATACTCGGAATGACAGCCTTATTTATAATGAAATGGTCACATTTGCATAGTAGTATCATTCCAAAAAATTATTTAAATTCTTACCTGATGGTATCTCATAATTTCGAATACCTGTAACTTCCTTTAAGTAACTAGGAAATTAATTGTTTTCACTGTGGCAGGATGTGACTGGAAGTTTTGTGCTGCCTTTTCGTCAAGTGATGTATGCTCCATATCCTACCACACACATAGATGTAGATGTCAATACAGTGAAACAGATGCCTCCATGTCATGAACATATTTACAATCAGCGACGGTACATGAGATCTGAGCTAACAGCATTTTGGCGGGCCACTTCTGATGAAGAGATAGCTCAGGACACCATTATCCATACAGATGAAAGCTTCACTCCTGACTTGTATGTATTCCTGTAGTGTTTACAGAAAGTATAAAATCCATGGTTCCAACCTTACCTTGGTAAACGTAGCAGCTTTCTGACATTGCATCTACAATCTGATGCTGCCATGGTTTAAATGCATTATCTATGTAGCATTGCATCTGTTTTGCCCATCTTTTTATCTTAAGATACTCTGCCCTGAAATTAGCAGTTTGCTAGACTGCAATACTGAATTACCCCACAAATATTGACAGCGAGCACCCAGGTTTTTTTATTTGTTTGGCTAAGATTCTAGCTTTTAAATGGGCATTCTTCTATTTACCCTGAAGAACTGTAACATGACTGAGCACTTATTCCTGTTTTCTATGAGACCTGGGATTGTTTCACATATGCTCAACTGGTAGAACACAGAAATGCAGTAGTCTAGGCAGGATACAAGGTTTTCATATCAATTGCTAAGAAATTGCTCTCCCTTAGTCCCCAGGAAAATTTATGCTCACCATTAATCTTTCAACTACTAATGGATTTTTTTTTTTTTTGGTTAGCGTTCTGAAGCTTTAGCAGTAAATTTACTCTATTATTGCTACTGTAATTTTTATCTGTTTAAAACTTACTGTAAGTGATAAGTATAATAACTAAATGGCTTTATATGAATTCCTGTCTGAGAAAAAGAGGGCTTTTATTTTCTGTCATGGTGGGACAGAGGTTCTTTGATAGAGTGACTGGTGGGACATAAGAAAGGTTTAAGAATTGGTATCACTTTCCTTCTTTCTCCATGCCTTATTCTAAGCTGCCATTTGAGAAGCTAATGGTGAAAGAAGCTGGGAATCAAAATGATCAGCTTATAGTGGATTTGAACATTTTTTGTTTATTGGCAGCAAGAAGTGACCAACTAAATTTCTGACACGATTCAACACTTGGGACCAGCTTCTTTGTGTTTGGAATATTTTCTCAGCTGAATACTGGAACTCACTTGTCTGAAATAGATGGGAGGAGATATGAAAGTTTGCTGGTATTTGGTTTAAGATAGTTTGTTCTTCCAACCAGGTTTTAGCTTAATGCTGCAGTCATCAAGTAAAGAATGACTGAGTTTTGTCTTCTGAAAGAGCATTTTTGCCTTGATTAAGGAATTTTACTGTTTTGCAGGATTCTTTTCCTTGCCCTACTCCTCATTTTGGATCACACATTTTCGTTGAGTGCCATCCAATTTGGCTGCTTTGGATTGCAGGATTACAAGCAGCAAATGGAGGATAGAAGGAGTACAGAGGCAAGATTTCTTTTGGTACTCCTTCTGCCCCTTGGAACACTCGGACAGCTGATTTGGCCTGTCTTAAGTGTTTTAAAGTGGTTTACAAGGGGTGAAGTCAAAGGTACCACCAGGATCCCTCATTGGGCAATGGTGCCTCATTTCCCCCCCTCCCCACCACACCTGGTTTTTTGACTTTAGAACTGCAGCCAGCTTAGAAAGAACCATACCAGGTATGAATAGGTTACAGTTCCTGTTCCAATCTCAGGGCACTCTTTTGAAGCTAGAACTGGTGACTTTTCCTGTGGTCATCTAGGGTGGCCACATGATTGTGCTATTAGTGTTTCGTTTTTGAATGCTGCAAGATACTCACAGTTGTTACCAAGCACTAGTTTAACTCTCTGTTGTATTTTGGTTTTTTACAGGAATGTTTTCCAAGATGTCTTGCACCAAGACACACTAGTAAAAGCCTTCTTGAATCAGGTAACTAATATTTATTCATTGTTTTTTAAAATTCAACTCATTCATTTTGTGAAGTATTTAAGAAAAGAGTTATTTTAGAGGACATGCTCTGGTTTTAATGAGATTAATCATGTACGGATAAGAAAACATTTCAACAGCCTAAAATCCAGTCAAATGACAGTGTACTGTCATGAGGGAAATGAGGGGAGACTAAGGGATTAGGAATAGGAAATCTGTCTCATAGTTAACAGGCTAAGATAACAGGCTAAATTGTTGACTACCACTATCAGCAGTGGCACTTCCAAAGTCAAATAAGAAGCTGCAGCTCAAATCTCACTCAGTATTTTTTCATAGAGAACTGGATTGCTGCTGGGACCAATCTGGCAGACCAGTGATGTCAGGAGGTCAGGTGCTTCCCCTGCCCATTCTGTGATGTCCATTTTAACCTTTCTTTGTGCAGAGATGGAGAAAGGGATTTGGCTGGCACTTGGAAGAGCAACTCCTCCTGGCACCATCGGATTTTTGCACCAGCTTTGTCCCGTGCTCATTGTCCTCACTGGGGCAGCTAACAGCATTCAAAGAGATGCGGAAGACATTGGGAGGAGCCACTCTTCCAGGATCTGGCTGAGTCCCAAGCCTGCTTTTATCTTCCTGTGTCTGTACTCACTGGGGAGGTTCTTTGTCTCAAGGCCTTGCAGGCTAGTTGGGTTGCTCTAATAGGTCAAATTTGCACTGTGAGCTAGAAGTGCCTCATCTCTTGTTCATATATCATAGTAACCTCTGTGTGTGTGTGTGTGTGTGTGTGGAGATCTTTGTATAAGCCAGGTTCCAACATACTGTTTTAATTTATCAAAGAAATGATTAGTGATTAGAGTTAAGCAAATGAGCACAGATTTAGTTTTCAGTGGTTGGGATCATTAGGGTTAGGAGGCAGGATTAAGCCTAAGTGTAGTGATATCCCTGTGTGCATTCTTTTATGCTTGCTGCTGTATGTGAATAGTTGCCGTTCACTCCTATAGCTAAAAGTAAAGCATTTGCACTTAAGGGTCGTGCTGCAGTGAAGGCTGGTCTACCTGTATTGACAGAATTCTGCACAGATGTACAATGAGTCTGTGTGTGCTGAGCACTTAAAGATATGCTACATGTCCCAGGGTTACTGTAGTAATACAGCCTTGCATTCTGCTTATCAACCTTTCATCATATTGGGTACTTTCTGGTTTATAAATGTCATTTATTTAGTAATCCATGCAGAGGAATAGGGGCACTTGGAGAAGTCCAGTAAGTGGGATGCTCTGTGGCTTGTGACACTGTTTTGTTTTGTTTTTTGATGATAATTTCAACAGGTCTTTCACTTGAAACCTGGGTTGTCCCTCAGGAATGTGCTTCTTGCACAGTTCCTCTTAGTCCTTCACAGAAAAGCCTTAACTCTCATCAAATACATAGAAGATGACACGTAAGTATGAAGCTAAAAGGAGTAGTGGGTTATAGATCTTGGTGCCATTTTAAATATATTTAAACATTTGTCTTTTCCCCCTACTCAAGGCAAAAAGGCAAAAAGCCTTTTAAATCTCTTCGTAACTTGAAGATAGACCTGGACTTAACAGCAGAGGGCGATCTTAATATAGTAATGGCTTTAGCAGAGAAGATCAAGCCTGGTTTGCATTCATTTCTGTTTGGCCGACCTTTCTACACAAGCGTGCAGGAACACGATGTCCTAATGGCATTTTAAAGACATTTTTGAGGTGGGATGGTATAGCTCCACAATGCTTTTCAAAGATGTCCATAAAGGGAATGTTATCGTACTCTTCAGATGTGCTGCTGTCCAGGACAACTGAATGTGACATTTAACACTACAGCCTGTAGAGAAAAGAGGAGGCAGCATTATCAAGGGTCTGGTCACTTTAACTTAGGCATGCATCAAAACCTCCATTTTGTTTATCATGAAAGTAAATACTTTTGTGAGTAGTTTAACTGCTAGCTTAATGGGATGTTGAGAAACACAAAGAGGATGATACTAATGGGTTGCTAAGAGCACACTGGGTTTGTAACTTGTGTGTGGTGTTGGGTGATACGATGCATTCATCCCTTTCCTGCTGGGAGACTGTGGCTGCCAAACAGATGGCAAATGTGGCTTTAAGATTTCTGGTTTGTTTGGTTATATAAACAGTGTCATCCATATGTTTTCTTGTTCATGTACCCTTCAAAACGCACCAATAACCTAAATCAAGGTATGTATGAAATAACTGAGTTCTTAAAAGAGGTCGAGCGGGAACTGATGCTACCGAATGCTGTTTTTGGCTAGGCCATCATGAATCACATTTCTTTCTATCCAAGTGCCAAGCGAAGCTGTTCTGTTGCTAATTAAATTGGACCATCATGCATGTCGCACTGTTAAATGACTAACACACTTGTAAATCTTCAAAGCAGACCTAGGAAAGGTATGCTTTTTGCTGAAATGAGCACTTGCCAAATTTGCTCTGAGCTACTGAGTAAAAACTAAATCCCCTAAACCCTCCTGTAAATTGAGGGGGGGGGCATTTTTAGCCAAAGTTTGTGGGTAACGCATTCAAAGGAATGGTGGCAGTGGCAAAATTCTGGGTCTCTGAGATGTCAGTCTTCCTCTGCAACTCTAATAAATTTACTTTATAAATTTACCTGATTTTGGAAGAGATAAGAATATATATAATTTGCCTGTTTTCCACAACCAGTAATATAGAATACTTAAACTAGGTATGGTGTGCAAAACTTTGCCATCATACTTTACGCCATCTTGTTCTTGCTGATTCAGTGGATGCTGGTCTCTCTTTAATTTCATGCTTGTGTTATTTTTGCCAAATTCAGATATGTTTCTTTAAGTGCAATACTTTTGTCCTCCATGTTTTGGGAAATGAACTGAAAAACATCTCTAAGTCTTGCTGGTTATGGCTTTTCTTCTTCAAGCTATTCTTAACAAGCTATAACATGATTTTATTTTCTTAGAAATATGTTAACCACTGTGATTCAGTAGTTATGACTTGTACGTTTTGGTTCAGGTAAGCACATGGGGCTCTAAGGAAGGGTTTTAACTTTTACTTTTGCAGCCTGGAGAAGTGTCAGTTCCAAAATTCCTTTATTAGTAAAATGATCGGGGATCGCTCTACTTTTATAGAGCTTATTGCATCATCTGAGTCCCACAGATCTCTGGACTGTGACCTCTAACTTGAGTTTATTACAATATGATGTTACAGTGACTGAATATTAAATTTTCATGCAAAGCAATGTTCAGAGTAAACTGAACCCTACAGGGAAAATTTGGGAAGGAACCTATAGGAGCAGGTTGTTAGAGCCCCCTCCCTCTTAGCACAGTGTAGAATAGCAGCATAGGTGAGCAAGAAATAATTGAAAATCATAAGTACATCCTAAAGTGAATAGCTTGAGCATTACAGTGTTGTCTCATGTATAGCAGAAGTCAATAGGTCGCAACTATTTTTGAGATGAATACTCCTATGTGGCATTCTGGGTTCATGGTAAAGGATATTGAATATAAGGTATTCAATATCTTATATCTTATAAGGTATTCAATATCTTAAATAAGGTATTTTTAAAAAGTTAATGAAGTGATAGATACATGGGTAATATATAACTCTGATAATAAGCTGCTTTTCTGAAAACTATTTCATAAGATGATGGTCCTTGGAGTTTAAAGGCCGCGTATACAGCTACATACCTGTTGTACTTCCAAGTTTAACTAGAGAGCCATAGGATGGTTTGGAGTCTCAGCTGTGTGGTTGGAAACAGCTGTGGCTCAGAGCACCAGTCCAGAGCACCAGTCCCTGCCCCCTCACAGCAAGAACCAACCTGACTGCTCTCTGACATCAGGAATATGTCTTCAGAAAGAGGTTAAAGGGGGTGTTCCAGGAGTTTTGTAGAGGAGATACCAGGACAGCCAGGATACAGAGCATCCTGACACCATTTAGCTTCCTTTCTCCCTCTGAAACACTCAAATTAGTCAGCTCAAAACAGCATCTAGCAAAAATGCAGAGTGAAAGGAGCAGGGAGGCAACAATTGCCTCCATCACTCCTCCCAGTCTACATAGGATGTCCATAATCCTGAGAGTTCAGGGGCTTTCTAGCATCCTGATTGCACACTGAATCACTGTTTTTTGTTTTGTTTACACATGCAGCTGTACACTAAAGTTGGGTTTGTCTAGTGTATGGAATGAGGCTTGAAAGAAACATATCTAATTTAGTATGCTAGGTCTGTGTATCTTTCCCGCTTCCAGGTCTTTGGATGGCAAGCTACTTGAAGAATCTGTAGAACTATTGCTGACATAATCTAGTAAAGAGACAAACTCTATTTATTTGCTCTTTTCTTAAAATTGTGGAATGGGATGTCACGGATAGCAAAATATTTTTAATTTTGCTTGTTAAGAGTGGTTTGCTTGTTTTTAAATTCTCATGACTACATTCTGACGTTGCCAGACACAGGCCACACTATTGAATTATATGCCTAATTGTAGCTTGATGCTTTTTGTCAAATGCCGTCGGCATTACTAAGATGAAAGCTCCATTGTTGCCTGAAAAAAAATCATAGTGTCTTTTTTCCACTGTGGAATGTCTAAATATTAAAAACTTGTTCCAAGTTTCAATGCACTTTTGTCATGCATGCACAATATAATAAAAGATCAGTACCTCCATATCATGTGTTGTACATCTTAATGCTGAGGGTAAAATTATGCTATAGAACACAACATTAACAAAATCTTTTCATACTTTTATTTACTACCAAGTCCGAGTGGCACCAGTCCTTCCAAGCCTCACCAGTGAACTTCTCCCACTAGCTGCATTCGTGTAATGGACCCCTGTGGGAGGTGCTGCCATTGACAGAAGGCAACAACAGTACTTCCCCTGTGCCATTTTCATTTCACCCATTTCATTCCTTATTTCCCATGTGATCAGTGCTGCTTTCAAGTTTAGGTTTCTTCCAAACTGTTGGGTCCAGGATACTGATGCAGCGGGTTAGTGCCAATGGTATGCTAATTCTCTGCAGTGTTGCTATGAGAGAAGACTGGCTTTTTGAAAAAGTCCTTACTCCTATTGGGTAATGTGTGGTGCCACTCAAGGGGCAGGTGGAATGCACTCTGAGCACTAGAAATGTATAGATAAAATACGTTTAAGACATCTCTTAGATACCCGAGGGCTGAAGGGAAGGCATTCACTTCAGTTATTTGAGTTTTTAGCAAAATAATAGTATTTGGCTTTGTTGGGATATATTCTATTAACTCTTTCTGGGATAGCTGACAAATATGTACTAATTTTATTTATCATTAGTCATAAACAGCAAATAAAAATACTGTAAACTTGTATTATACGCAAAATACCTGTGCATTGTTTAACACCCTGCTGAGGCATCACCAAAAGAAGTGAAGAGGGTAGCACCCCAGTTGTGGAATAGGCGTTGCAGAGAGGCTTACCTGGCACTGAAGTTACATTCCTTCCGACGCCATTTTCTTGTTTTCTCAGACATTTTAATTTTCCAGTTTTTGTTATAAATCTGTTAAGGCACCATCAAAGGTGGCGAAGTGCAACTCTCCAAACTCAAGAGTATTACAGGCATCTGATACAGTGTGGAAGCAAGTGCATATTGCCTCTTCACTTCCTGCGTGCTGCATAAAACATAGCTGATTTCAGCCTCCTGTGCCTTGTTCATTGGCTTGTAAGGAGGAGGGGCCGAGGCTCCACCAGGCTACTTCCTATACTGGCAGAGCCCCATTCCTCCCCTTGCTACCCCTCAGAGCATGTCCCCACAAGCACTAGCTGTGAACCACCCAGAGAACTTTGGGCATTATCAAAATGTAATACAATGAATCAATAAAAACATTATTTTAAAACTTTTATTTGTTCTAAGGGATCATTCACACACAGGATGATAATAAGGCACTCCTGCATAGGCTGCATTGCACATAGTACCTTTTGAAGTTTTCAAGTGACAATTCATGGTTGCAATGCGCATCCATAGAATAGCAATGAAAAATGCTAACACTGAGAGTACCTTTTTGGTTAGCCTGGGATTAAAACCACACATGGTTAATCTTCCATGGATCCATGCAATTTTTCGACATTAAAATCAAAGCTGGAAGGAACTGTTTCCTTCCTCAACCTGGTACCCTCCTCTAGGCTGAGACTTTGATTCGCATGTCTCTCAGCCAGTATGGCCAATAGCGGGAATTCTCAAGAGCTGTCGCAGGAAGTGTCTGGAGAGTTCCAGGTTGGGAAGATTGACCTAGTCAAATTCTCTGTTCAATGTATGCCCTGCAATACAGGATACAACTGTAGTATCCCTGGCAGATGGCAGCACAGGGTTTGCTTAAGCATCAGCAGCAAAGAAGAACACACCAATTCTCACCATTCAAAAGTTTATCTGGATGTTTAGCTTAAACTTGCTTCTCTGCAATTTCCATCCATTGATTTTAGTTTGTCATCTTAGGGAAACTTGATTCTGGTAAGCAATGAAGATGTTAACCTGATGTGAGCATTGCTGCAATAATTCCACATTATGTACAACTATATAAACAGGTAACAAATCACTCAGAGAACTTTAAAGCATTCCCATGCACTCCCAAAAGTGGCATAAAACAGTGTATTTCTCTCTGAAGGTAATCTTAGGTACCTCATTATCACAGGAACATGATTTGCAGAGGTGTTTATAGAGTAAGTGATCAT
This sequence comes from Varanus komodoensis, assembly GCF_004798865.1. NCBI lineage: Eukaryota > Metazoa > Chordata > Lepidosauria > Squamata > Varanidae > Varanus > Varanus komodoensis. Next base: position 19,658,931 of record NW_025335550.1, on the reverse strand, counting down.
TCAAAATGATTCAGCTGGTGAAAAGTTTTGCTGTGAAGCTAGTACATTGATGGCATATGACGCCGTTAAAATACATAGAATTTATAAATTTAAAGAATTGCTTCTACATGCTGGTTTCTATGTAGTTAGATTGGTACCCTGTACATATATCAGGAGGCAATTGGCCTATAGCTTCCCCCATCCTTCACTGTTGTTTGTGTTAATGAGAGCTGATGGGAGTGTGACCCTCCAGATGTTTTGGTTAAACGTCCACTCCTGAAATACAGGATTTTTTTCCTGAAACAGGTTCATTTCTTTTTGAACTTATTACTGAACCCTGTTGGGAGACTATAAAGATAATAACAGTGATATTTACAAGGACTTTGTGATCTGTACTGTTTAGTAGGTGGAACAGAAATTGCCAAAATATAGAAAACCCCAGCATTATCTTAATGGTTCCAGATATTATGGAGACTTGCATTAAAGTTGAAAAACTGAGGAGTTGTGGGATAGACCAAAGCACTGTCCGATGGATTAGGGCAGAGGGTAACCATTAGTGGAGAATCATCAGGATGGCGACCAGTGACAAGCGGGGTCCCCCAGGGCTCTGTCCTGGGGCCAATCCTGTTTGATCTTTTCATCAGTGACATGGAAGATGTCTGCAGTGTGCTGATCAAATTCGCAGACGATACTAAAACTGGGGCAGTGGCCACAACTGAGGAGCAGGTACTCCAGATCCAAAAAGATCTGGACAGACTATGGAAGTGGGCAGGAGACAACAGGATGGCGTTCAATGTGGATAAGTGCAAGGTCTTGCACTTGGGGCATAGGAATAGGTGTCATAACTACAGATTAGGGGACAAGTGGCTGGAGAGCAGCACTTGTGAAAGGGATCTCGGGGTGCTGGTTGACTGCAGGCTAAACATGAGTGAGCAGTGTGATGGAGTGGTTAAAAGGGTGAACGCCACCCTTGGTTGCATAGCCAGAAGTGTGGCTTCTAAATCGAGAGAGGTATTACTACCACTCTATACGACTCTGGTGTGCCTGCAGCTGGAGTATTGTGCTCACTTTTGGGCCTGTCATTACAGGAAGGATGTAGCCAGGTTAGAGTCAGTGCAGCGTAGGGCCACAAGGTTGGTGGCCGGTTTGCAGGGGATGCCGTATGAGGCAAGACTGAGGGAACTAGGTCTCTTCAGCCTGAAGAAGAGGAGACTCCAAGGGGATCTGTTGGCAACATACAGGTATGTGAGGGGATGTCACATGGAGGTGGGTAGAGAGCTGTTCTCCCCTGCAGAGGAAGGCAGGACATGCTCCAATGGAGCAAAGTTCAGGGAGCCAAGGTTCCCTGTAGATGCCAGGAAGACTGACAGGACCCCGAGGGTGTGGAATGGGCTTCCACAGGAGGTGGCTGAGGCCCCATCGGTGCGGGTGTTCAAAGTTAGGCTGGACATACACATGGTGGGCATGTCGTGAGTGGAGCCGGCTAGAGCTGGGGGGTCAGACTAGATGGCCCAGGAGACTCCTTCTGACGCGCTCTGTTTCTATGTTTCTAAAGGACAAAATCACACACAAAATCACATCCTTTTGAGATGACAAGGTTAGATCACGTAATAGAGACCTGGTTACCTTTATCATAAAGTCTAATTAAAATCTCTACTTGAATCTTAGATAACCACTGGAAATTATTGCTACATGACATATTAATCAAAATATTTTCAGGATCTTTTTGGTATTTTGTTTCATGGATGCGCCCATTCTGCTTCCAGTAACATCTCTAGTTTCCACTTGCTTGATTAGGATGCACTCCATCAGCAGTTGTGCTGCTCATGTGGTATGTCACCATACACGCTTTCATTACCACTTGCATGTTATCCTGAGCAACCCTGATGTAACCATGGAATGGCAGCATTTGCTCAACTCTACATAACATGAAAGTCATGGTTTCTCATACAGTTTTGAAGGCTGAAAATATTATTCTGAAGAAATGAAAAACAGTTTTGTTAAGGATATAGAAAAACATTTGAGACAAAAGCTATCATTCTGCTGTTGGGTGAAAGATCAATTCTTTGGTCTCTCTGGAATAGCAGAAACTGGGATTTGTCACAGCTGAGTTTTGAATACCATTCTCTGTTACCCAGTGCTCGCTCTTTTCTGTTGGGCTCATATGGGGTGAGATTGTGTTTCCACAGATAGATTTCTTTCCCCTGCGATTCAATGAAAGCTTGTCACTTGCTGAAATAATCATGAATGACTCATGGGGCAAAACTACTGTTTTTGTTTGATTTGTATTTGGGGCTCAATACATTGTATGAAGGAGTCAACTGAGAAAACCCCCAAAATATTTGTTTGCAGTTCATGAGCCATAAGGTACATATAGGCATCCATATATGTTCAAAGAGAATCTCTTGTTTATTGAAATAACTGAAAGCCTTGTCCTGGGGGATGTGGGAAGTAAAAGGTTTTGACAAACTACTCCAGCAAAAATGTGTTTCATACAGTCCCTTATCACAAGGGACTATGTCAAAGTTTGCCTCTGCAAGTTCTTCAGCATTAAAGGAGGGTTAATGCAGTCAAACATTAATAGCTCTCAAAGATATTTGGGCACTTGTATTTAATGTGGACACTGGCATTTGAATCTTGCACATGTATGTTAGGGCTGAGGCAACCATCCTTATTCTGCAGTACTTAGATGAGTTTGAGCAGTTCAGGGAAGCTTATATGTTCTTGCTTTTTAAATGTTTCAATATTGGAGTACAGGGGTGCCAAATTAGCCATTTATAAAAAGAGTGAAGATTGAAATCAGCCAAGATCATGACAAGCTCTGCAATTAGGTAGTGAGCTCAGTCAGCTAATTTTTCATGTTATGAAAGAGCATAATGCTAGTTAAGTATCTTATTACTGCATTTTTACTCCCAACACTTTCTGCTGCAGGTGTTAAAGCAACTAGAGTAGTCTTAGATGTGATACATTTTAACTGGCAGCAGGGGTGCGTTTGCTGCATGCACCAAATATTGTGGGAATGACACACACTCATTTTTCCACCAAATTGTTGTTCAGACTTCCTTTAGAGCAAATGAGAGTTCAGAATTCCTATTCTCTAATTTTACAGGCTGGCTTAAATACCCTTCATTCTGCTTATTAGCCTCTTACAAAGCCTATTGGCTTTACATGCAATTGTCTTAGAACTCTATGAAATGTTTATGGAGCCCTAGTGATTTCCTTCCTATTCAGGTTTAAAGGATTTTCCCATCAGTATCATTCATTCATATCTGTGGGTGTTGTATTTGAGTTCTGACAGGAAGTTGGTTTTCATTAGAAAATATATTGTAATGCAAACAAACTTAAGAGGTTGAAGCCATCTCATTACTTTGTGGGTAGGAACTATGGATTACAGAGGACTTTGCGTTCTTTTAAAGCTCCCACACAGAGAAAAATGAAACCATTCTTTAAAAGCAGTATGGTATGCATTGTTTCAAAACTATACTTGGCCCAAATCTCACCTTGCAGGCACACTATTTTTTTTGCAGGGGTTGTTCAAGGCAGTGTTGAGCTGAATCCCTGCATGCCAGTTCTCTAGGTTTTCCACAGAAACTCAAGGCTTAGCCATCCATCTCTAGAGGGGAAAATACTGAAACTCTGAGGGACAGAGAACTAGCCAGGCTATTCTGTGTAGTGCAAGCCATTTGAACTCTGTTCAGCGTGCACTGCTTGATAGCAGAGTTTATAGCCAGTACAGGTCTTAGCCTACATACACCATATTAATTAGCTCATTAGTATGTTTTGGAAAGATGCAGACTATTATTACAATTATGCCCTGCCTTGTTTCTACTTGTGAGACACCCAAGGCAGTTTACAGAGCTCCATTTTATCCTCATAACAAAAACAACCCTGTGCAGTAGGTTGGTCTGAGAGTGAGTGACTGGCCCAAGGTCACCCACTGAGCTTCATGGCCAAGTGGGGACTAGAACCCCAATTTTCCAGGATCCCAATCCAACTTACTAACCACCACACCTCACAACTCTCATCTGAAGATGTGCGTCTTTAAGCTTCAGGTTAGAAACTTGATGCTGAGAGTGCTTCCTGACTTGCTAGATATCTGTGGCTATCTCGCTGCCTCAGCCTCTTCTCCTTGTGAGCACAGGCAAAAGTCTTCTGCAGTGTGGGAGAAGCAGGAGCAAAAGTCTTTCTCTGGGTGGGCCCTCCTGTGCCCATAATCCTCCATGTTTGGAAAATACGCACAGCATATTTGAACCCACCTCCATTATGATCCTACAGTTCAATTAGAAAAGAGCTTGGCAGTTCTATTGGAATGACCAATTGTGTAAAACAGTTTAAGTTTCAGATGCATAGTTGGAAAGACGGGGATATGATCAGACTTTGGATTCAGAGGTCCCAGCAGACACCTAGATGCTACTGTTCAGCCACCGCATAACGCAGACTGTCATACATGGTGAGGGGCAGATGGAGAGAAGTAGTTCCTGAAATAATTTTGATAAGAGGTTTTAGTGCTGGAGGACAGAAGACCAGTGGAATGGAAAGAAGGTGATACAAGTGAGCATGAGAGACCTGATTTAGGGCTGACTTTTCTATCTCCCAGGTATTGTCTTTTTCCCTGTGCTGCTGTTTGACTTTCTCTCAACAGTGTTTTCATTTGAGTAGTCTTGAGATCTGAGTTCGCGAAACTCAAAGCACAACACTCTTCCCCTTTGCAAGATCTGTAGCACTTTATAAAGTAGCTCAAATTCTTCTACTCTCCATCTTGGGGTAATACTAATCATGAAAGTATCTTCTCTGCTAGATTGAATGTAGCCATGGAGTAAAATAAACAATCCTATGCAGCACAGCTGTAAATATACCTAATTTATTTTATCAGTGTTATGAAGAATGAACATGAGCAACCTTTTTGCTGTCAAGGGCCACTTTCCCTTGAGAGCAATCTGTGACCTGAGAGGAAGTTCCAAGAAACCAGCTGGCCCTAACCTTACATGGGCCCATGTGGCAAATGGCAGCACTTTGCCACCATGTTTTCTACTGGGTGCCCCAGAGAGTCCCACCAACTACTCTCGACCAGTCTCCCAGCATGGCATTTGTCAAAACAAGAAAGCAGCTGAAAGGGCTCTAGGGCATCTGCTGTCTGCCTGTTGCTCTCAGCCAGAGCCAGAAGACACAATTCTCATGAGATCCCACAGGAGGCCTGCCTGGTCTGGCAAGATCCTGCAATAGTTCAACTGAGTCTTACAAGAGCAGGGAGGCGGCTTCCTCCAGCTACCTGGTGCAACAGCTGGATGAAGGGTGGGGGTGGGGGGTGCCTGGCAGAAGAGCAAGGGCGATGCAACAGCACAAGTCCTCTGTTGTTTCAGGTGGCAAGGGACTCTGGAGAAAGGCCTTTTGAGGAAATGGGAGACCTTCAAGATTATAAGATGGTGGTGAATGATTGCCAGTCATAGACAGGGATGTATTGGGCTGTAAGAGGGGAGAGCTAAGGAGGGACAAGGCTGTGGGTGGCTTTGAAGAGGGGCTTGGGCAGAATCCAGGAGTAGACAATTGTAGGAATTTTAAAAGAAGGTGCTGTTGCATGATCAGAGCCATAAGAGAAGTGCATTTCTGGCAGCAGATAGAAGGGAGGAGACCTACTTTATGAGCAGAGTAAAATAGCCAAGCCTTATATTGAGCAATTGAATCTTAAAGTATTGTTCAAGGAACCACCGTAATTATTGTTTTGCATTTATAAACAAGATTTGAAGAATTCCAGTATTAAAATAGATATATTTTAATTGTTTCATTGTTACTCTCATCATACTACCTCTCTGAAGAAAGAAATACATCTGTTGTTCATGTATGCAATCATTAAAATGTATGCAAATTTCTGTGGGTAGTTACTTTTTATCATTTGTGGAAAGTCTTTATTTTGCTACATTTAGGCATTTTGGGTACATCTCCCTGATAACTGCTTGTAATTAAATACTGACTGAAAAGCACTTTTGAAACACACCCATTTCTGCTTTTAATTTAGATAGAGTAGCTCCATTAATTCCGACAGCTTGCTTTGATGTTTGCTTCAGCACATCTTTGAGCATAAACAACTCTAGTCATCTTGAATGATGTTGGCTGTATTTCAGGCCAACCCCAGCTGTTGGACGTGTAGAAGCTGGAGGAGCTATTTGAATAGGAAAACAAAGTGTTTAAAAATAGGCATGATTGCTGTCATTTAAAAGTGGATACATGGACTTGTGTCCAATGGCAGGTTTGCACCTTCTTGTTTCCTAGAAGTGTAAAATGAAAAATGGAAGGTAGGAAGAAAATTGAGTGATTTTTGGATCATTGGCCAAATCTATTTGCAATGCTTCAAATAGGATGCTTTGACCAGAAACTAATCCTGCTTCAGTTCTTGAGTGAGCAAGAGCACCCAGGCTTTCTGTAGATATTTGTGTATCATTCCATTGCTCCTGCTCCCATAATTAGGAGTGAGGAAGAGGATGTTGTACTCAAGTTCCCCTTTGCCCCAGCCAGTAGGGCCAACAGTCAGGGAGGAGGAGGGACCCATCCTCCAGCCTGAAGCACATGTTGCTTTAAAGACACAGGATGCTGCCTTCTACTGAGTCATGCTATGGGTCCATCTGGTTGAGTATCGTCGACACCAATTGGTACTGGCTGTCCAGGGTTTCAGACAGGAATTGTCTGAGCCCTGCCTGGCTATACTAGGCATCAAACCCTGGGGCCTTCTGTGTATCTTTTTTATTCTAAGGTAAGTGGCCCTAAGACTTTAGTATGTTGGGCAGGGGGCAGATGAACATGCACACACACATATTGCAGGTTGCAATATACTGTATATAATTATCCATTTGTGTTTAGGTTACTGTTTGGCAATATGTATCACAGGTGGTCCAGATCAGGACTACAGGCCAGGTGGGAGGAAGCCGAAGCTAAGATCTTGATCAGGAACTCTGAATTTATTCAGGAAAATAGGATTGTGAGCTTTAAGCCCATGGCTATACCTCAGCCTTCTATTAAAGCCCAGCCCTTGCCAACATAACAGAACCAGAACTTGTACCTGGGCTTCCTGTGGAGCTCAGCTCAGTCACTTGGAGGCTTCTAGTCATCCAGGGCAGAGCAGGAAGCACTGCAGGGCAATTTGCGCCTTCCACTGCCTTTTGCTTGATTGGCTCTTTTCACTGTCTAGCACAGGGGTAGCCAAACTGAGCCTTGCAAGCCATGTGCAGCTCTTCGAGTTTATTTTGAGCTCACGGGGGCTCAGAGCCCCCCATTCCACCCCAGTCCATATCCCAGCGATGGCACGATTGCAGTGAGCTCTCCTGAGGCCACTGGCCTGTCCCAGCCACCTGACCCACTAAAGCGCCTTTGCATTTGTGAGCAGGAAGAGAGCAGCTCAGGCTGAGGCCTCACAAGGGCTCACCCCAGTATGCCCCACACCACTCCTGCTGACTTTAAAAAGCCAACTTTGAAAGCGGTATCTTAACCCCCTTCCTGAATGCGGAGAGAGTTGGAGACCTGTCGCAGCTCCAGAGAGAATTGTGGTGTTTATGAGAAAGCCCCTGAAGATGGCCATCTTATTGCTGCTCGTCCCTTTGCAGCTCCTTTAAAGGTCCCGGACAGGACACATTCTTCAAGTTAGAATTTCATCAAAGAATTCTCAGTATTCCTCACTGAACTATAATTACAGGATTCTGTCTTCGATAGCAGTAAAAAAAAAAAGTCCCTGCTATTTTTGATTAATATGACTTTTGTTTTGAGCAGTTCTTTCTTCTAAAGGTCCATTTCCGGTGTGTGAGGAAGGAGGAGGTGGATCTCTGACCCCACTTTCCGATGTTGCAGTGCTATCTTCGACCTCCGAATGGGGAATCCCCAACATCCCATGGACCCTCAGACAAGATTTAGGGGCCACAGGATCCCTCCCTTACCACTACCTGCGTCCATTAGAATCCTTTCTTGCCAATTAGGCTTACTCTTCATACTAGGCCAGGTTTTGGCACCCACACCCTGGTATATCCTGCCACTACTGGCATCTTTGTTGGCTGTTCCCTCCCTAACATGGTCCCAAACATCATTTGTTGGGCTAAAACAAACTTGTAACACCCCCTTTCCATGTACATAACAATGCTCCTGTGCCATACTTATAAATCTCATTCCTTGTGAAAGAAAGGTTTAGGTTTTTTATTTGAATTCTGAAACAGGATTTTGTATATTTTCTACCCAGACCCATACCGGGGTTGTTTCTACCATGCCTCAAAATGCACACACCCTGCTATTTTTTTTAAATGATATCCTGAGTTCAATTTGTGTAGCACCCATCACCACCCCCACACAGACACCCAGTACATAAGTAGGTTGAACGCCTGTGCAGGGCCTTTGTCACTCAAAGTACAAGTCCTAGAATGAAATCGGAAATTACTTTAAATCTGTGTTTAGCAGCTTTGAATGTGGTGTGCTTTTCCTTTTGTTTTCCTTTTACAGCAGATCCAAAGCCCTTCCCTGATCAGGGCCCTAGTGTGAAGGCGGAGAGAGTTTTAAAGAGAGCCTCTGTGCCTCCCCTAGAGTAAGAGAAGAAAAGGAAAAAACAAGCAACTTGCTACTAGGCACAGTTTTAAAGTACCGTATTTTTCGCTCTATAAGACGCACTTTTCCCCCCTCAAAAGTAAGGGGAAATGTCTGTGCGTCTTATAGAGCGAATGTGTGTGTGCCCGACGCCCGGGACGCTGCCGGCCGCCTGCACCACGTGGCCCCACCTGGCCGGCATGCGCTCGGTGTGCGCCGCTCCACCCCCCCCCGGCACAGGTGAGAACTGTGCTGCTCAGGGGGAGCGGTGCGGAGAAGGAGGAGCTGCGGGCTTCAAGCTGCTGGCTGCATGGAGAGACGGACTGCTCGCCCCCACCGCCCGGAAGACCTGCCGCCACCGCCTCCACCGCTGCGCCGCCTGGAAGACCACCACCGGCACGCTGCAGGCCCCACGTGGCACCACCTGGCCGGCACATGCTCGGCGCGCCCTGCTCCGCCCCCCCCCCGGCACAGGTGAGAGCTGTGCCGCTCAGGGGGAGAGGTGCAGAGGAGGAGCCACGGGCTTTAACCCGCCGGTCGCACGGAGAGACGGACTGCTCACCCCCACCGCCCGGGAACTGCTCACCCCCACCGCTCGGGAAGACCTGCCGCCACGGCTGCCCAGAAGACCACCGCCGGCACACTGCCAGCCCCACATGGCACCACCTGGCCGGCACATGCTCGGCGCGCCCTGCTTCGCCCCCCCTCCTCCGGCACAGGTGAGAGCTGTTAATCACAGGCCGGTGTGTGTTTTCAAATGGCAACCCGTCTTTTAATGAAGCCCATGGGGAAGTGATGGGGAATGTGCCTGTGACTAGCAGGAAGCTTTCCATGGATCAGTTATCTGTTAGTTGATCAGACACATTTTTTTTTAGGATCAGTGGATATTTGAACAGCATTACCTTCGTGTATGAAGTTTATTCTTCAAAGGCTATTTAGTCTGCTGTGTGTTTTATTTATTTATTTATTTATTTAAAACATTTCTATGCCGCCCCCATCGCAACAAAGCCTCGGGGCGGCTCACAAAAAATACAAAAAAACTTAATAACAATATAAAAATTTAAAAGGAAAAAAAACATTTAAAACCCCTGGTGCATTCTCAGCTAATTTTAAAATCCTAATAAATACAATAATTTAGCAATTAAAATAAGTTTTAAATAAAAAGGTCTTAGCCTGGCACCAAAAAACAAATAATGACAGCGCCAGGCGGACCTCTCTGGGGAGCGCATGCCATAGATGGGGCGCCACCGCAGAGAAAGCCTTCCTCCGGGTACTCATCCTCCTAATATCATTCACAGAGGGTTTACCGTACAATATCTCATTATTTGTCAGAAGTTTTTTTCTATTATTTACTAGTAGGGCAGCGTGGACATTACTGGCTTTTTTAGATTTGTTATTGAATTGTCTGCAGCAGACCTTGTATAACTGGTGTAGACTGTGGATTCCTTCAATAATTCCACTACTGACTAAGAAAGTGATGTCAGTGATTGTGAGCAACAGAGCTTCATAAATTCTGACTCGAGTGATGATGAGTTCTATGGGTTCAACAAAAACTAGAAGAGTACTTGAACTTTAAAGTCTCTCTTTTGTTAATGATGATGGTTTTTAATGCCACTGTTGAGTGCTGTTCACTTTACAAGGTTGAAATACGGTATTACTGTATTCTGTTATAGTTTATTAAATAGTTTAGTAAACCATTTGATTCAGAATATTTTTTCTTGTTTTCCTCCTCTAAAAACTTGGTGCGTCTTATGGTCAGGTGCGTCTTACAGAGCGAAAAATACAGTAAGTTCTGTTCCAGCCCCTACTTCAACTGAACGAACACACTTTTATGCCAGAGAACAATCTGGGTCATGGTTCAGAGGATGGTTTGTTATGCTCCAACAAGGCCTCGGGCTTGCTCTAACAACCCTCTCACAATCTGGCCAATGTAGATAGATGAATACTGGTTAATAAGTCTCTAGAAATATTTTCAGACATGACCTATAGCTTAGCCTCAATTTTCCTCCATATAGTAGCAGGGCTGCACATCCACCTCCCTGATCTCTGAACCCTATTAAAGTTTATATTCATCCCTTCCTTGTTGGGGTCTGGGCATTACTGAGAGCACAGGGAGGGGAAGTTACCATCTTCAATTGCTCACAGGGCCCTAGAATTACACTCCACTGAGAAAATGGCAGCGGGGGATGTGCTGCTGCCATTTTAAAGCCTCCCTTGGGGCTTGTTGTGTCATGTGAGCCCAGAAATCTGGGGTGGGTTAAACATCCCTTGTTTGTTTGGGGCTCAGGTGAGGGTTGTTTAAGCCTCATATAAAACACCCTGCCCAAGCTCTCACAACACAACAAACACTGAACGGGGATTGCATATACAACTTTGTGCCCATGGGTGTTGTGGCTTACTGGGGCTGTTACTGCCAATTAAATTTCCAAGGGGGACTGGGATGCCACAGAAGGCCATTTTGTTTGCACTTCATTGCCATCAGCTGGGATGGCTGGTGGAGCTGGGAGCATCACTTTGGGATAAAGAGTACTCATTTTCCTCTACTCTGCATTAGTCACTTGGAATGCAGTGTTCAGTTCTGGGCACCCATGTTAAACAAGGATGCTTATAATCTGGAGAGTGTTCAGAGGAGGGCACCAACAATGATACAGGACTTGGAAAATAAATCTTATGATGAGAGGCTGAAAGAGTTGGACCTGTTCAGGCTTGAGAAAAGAAAACTATGAAGTGACATGATAGCATTTTATAGGTACCTCAAAGGCTGTCACAAAGGAGGAGGAAAAACCTATTCTCACTTATCCCAGATTATATGACACGGAAGAATGAACTTAAACTACAGTACACTAGTGCAGGCTACACACAAGGAAGAATTCCCTGACTGTAATATGACAGTGGAATCAGCTGCCAAGAGAGGCCATATGTTCTTCCACAGTAGAGACATTCAGAAAGAAGATAGAGTTATCTGAGTGGGATGGTGTAATCGGCATCCTGTACCAGCAGTGGGTTGGACTCAATGGCCTTCTTGGCTCCTTCTGACCCTACTATTCTATGATTCTATGATTTTAGCCCTCTGTCCTTGAGCAGCAGTGTTAAGCAGCTATCCTGGAGACTGCTTTTCCTAATAACCTGGACTAAACCTTAGCAGTGCTTGCCATTTATTGATTTTGATAGCCGTAATCCTAGGAGAGGGGAGGGTTTCAGCCATGTTCCTTCCACAGTTTCCTGGCATAGAGGTTAACTTGGCAAAATGTTTCCTATCACCTTCTTCATGCTGGCATGCTGTTATTAGAGGCCCATTGGCAATGCTGGTGCCCTCCAATTGTGGTTGACCAGTACAAGATGATGATGATGATGATCCCATTATCTTTATTTCAGTCTTTCTTTCTAGCTGCTCTACAAATAAAAAAAAATCCTGAGTTGTGAACAACATTAACATATCAAAACACAAAAGATAAAATATTTCAAATCCAGAAAATCGAAACCATGGCTTGGCTTTCGATCTGAAGCTAGTCTTAAATAAGAATGGTTTTAGCAGATGCCAAGCACAGAGCAACATTGGTGCATGCTGAGCAAGGAACTGCAAGACAGAGAAAAGGAGAGGGAAAACAAATACATGGAGATCTTTACACCAAGGAATCTCTAGCTAGGACTCAGATTTGTGCAGAACCAACACGATCTATCTCTCCTGATGACCTCTAGGACTCCATATAATTGTGAAGCCCTAAGAAACAATTCACAAAACTCATACTATTTCTACTTTCTAAAATCACACCTCACATTGGTTTTATATAAAATTGAAGCTCCTATTCAAGGGTTTCATGCGAAAGGCCAGGGTAGATGAATCACATGTTGGAATTAAGATTGCCGGAAGAAATATCAACAATCTCAGATATGCAGTTGATACCACTCTAATGGCAGAAAGTGAAGAGGAACTAAAGAGCCTCTTGATGCAGGTGGAGGAGGAGAGCGCAAAAGTTGGCTTGAAACTCAGCATTAAGAAAACTAAGATCATGGCATCTGGTCCTCTCACTTCCTGGCAAATAGAAGGGAAGAAATGGAGTTAGTGACAGATTTTATTTTCTTGGACTCCAAGATCACTGCAGATGGTGACTGCAGCCAAGAAATTAAAAGATGCTTGCTCCTTGGGAGGAAAGCTAAGGCAAATCTAGACAGCATACTAAAAAGCAGAGTCATCACCCTGCCGACAAAAGTTCATATAGTCAAGGCTATGGTTTTCCCAATTGTAACGTATGGCTGTGAAAGTTGAACCATAAGGAAGGCTGAGCCTGATAGATGATCAACTGGTTTCGACTTTATTGTGGTTCCCATCCTTCCTGCTCAGTCCTCCTGCCTATGTCACTTGCCTTTTCCTCCTTGGTCCACACATTGATGCTAGATGGACAGAGGAGCTCTTGTAATTACAATTCTTTCTAGAGAACTCTGTGGTAGTTGCATACCATAACCATGGAAACCATGCTCGAGTTCAGACAACATGACAAGTCATAGTAGTACAGAGAAACCACTGAACAAACTATTGATTCTTATCATGGTTTCTAAAGACCAAGCTTTCGTACCATAGAGAAATACGATGACTGGGTTCAAACATGACAGACCAACAATGGTAAAAAAAAAAACCCCACCATGAATTGTCACATTTTCTGGGCTGTCAAGAGTATGGGTCATAGATGACAGGATGCTAGACAGAGGAACCAGGACCTAGGCAACATGGGCAAGATGGCAAATGTCCAGAGTCCAATCACTGATCCAGTAAGTCTGAGTCGCTATTCCAAACAGGCCAAGATCAAACCAGAGGTGGATTGTAGAGCAAGGTGCAGCCAAATAGACAAGAACGTAGTCAGAACAAGCCATAAATCAGGAACCAGGAAAACGGGGAACTGGTCCCTGGAACAGACTAACAAGGAGAGGTCCAGGAACAGCAAGGTGCGTCAGACAAATCAGAAAGCAAGGTAAAGTGAAGTAGAAGCAGGAACAGGTGATGATCCAAGAGTCGGGAAGGTAGGGTCCACATGCAGGGCAGGGATTCAGGCAGCAAGAGGCCAAGTAACAACCAGGACACACCACAGCAAGCCAGGAAGACCTTCATTGCCCAGGCAAAGACTTGAAGGGAAGAGCATGTTCTCATCGAGCTCTGACTCCAGGTCTCCGAACTGGTGCTCCTTAGGGCCTGAGAGCTCCAACAGAGCAGGGGCCCTTGTCCTGCACTCCCTGCTGCAACTACCCTGGTTCTGGCAAGCGGATGGGACCACAGAGTGATTCAGATCCTGCCATGAACCCCACAAGTTGTCTGCTCATTTCCAATCCCATGCAATTGCTAGGTGCCGCTTCTGCCACATCACCTGTAAAAGATTTCAGCACCATGTCAGTTTTTCTTATTCTCCCCCAAATGTAACACCACACACACTGACAAGCTTTGCTTTACTCTCAAAGTAGCATAAGCCACAGCTAAGAGGAGGGGTCACTCTGGAAAGACCTAAGACAGAAGCTCCTCACTGAGACAGCTGGCAAAAACTGCCCAGTTGGAAGAGAACACTTTAGAGTGCATGCCATGAGCAGAGCCAGCTGGAGGGTCAGACTAGATGGCTCAGGAGACCCCCTTCTGACTCGCTCTGCTTCTATGTTTCTATGAGTGCAACCCCATCTCATCACATGCCAACCATAACAGCAGAGCAACAGACAGAAGGGTGCACATCTGTGCAAAGATGGGTCATAACACAAAATCTGGCTGCTTTGGCAAATAATATAACCCCTCGTGTCCAAGCAAGATTTGCCCAAAGTCTAGGTCAGAGGTGCAGGAGCAAGCACAAGTGAATGGGAAAGGGCAACTTGCCCCTCACTGTGCCCCTCCATGGGCCAGATGATGTTATTTATTTATTTATTTATTTATTTACTTACTTACTTACTTACTTACTTACTTACTTATTTAAAAAATTTCTATGCCGCCCCATTCGCCGAAGCCTCAGGGCGGCTTACAAAACATATCAGATCACTTATCAGATCAACTTATCAGATCACTGACTTCTTCACCCCATGCCTGCCTATTTACCAGACTCCATAACTGGGGTAGACATGGAGTTCTGTGCCTCACTCAGCACTGCGAAAAGGACTTGTGCAGCACTGGGAAGAGGGGCTGTTCTTCCCAATGTTGACCAAGTCCTCACCTTCATGCAATCCAAAGCCTCTTGGTTGGCACAGAGAAGGGAAGCTGCCCTTCCCAGCACTGACTCAATCCTTCTATCACCCACATTCTCATGTGGAAGCAGCATAGTGCACGGGAATCTCTCCAATCTTGGATTGGAGAAAACAGCAGGGATTTTTCCCAGGGGATATTTCTAGAGGGTACAGGGTTTGAACCCCAAGGAAGCAAGCTAGATTCCAGGGACTGAATTACACCTGCAGTCCAGAGATTCCCCATGACAAAAATCTTGAGTGCTTGCATTTTATGCAGTTATCTTGGGAGGTCATTGCTCAAAAATGGTCTCTCTAGCGTGAATTCCAAGGTGTTCCTGATAGGTTAGAACTGGTCTGGAACATGGTCCTTAATAAGACCCTTACTAGGTTCTTCTCAGTAAGAGATACCAGAGACTGTGCTGTGAAAAACATTTATCACAGAAGGAAGATTGCAGCATGGCTTTTTTATTTGATGTGCTTGTACAAATCAAGAAAATCCATGAGGTGGACTGCAGGTTTTGTGCCACTGTCTTGCATGAGATACTGGATCTGCAATTATTTTACCACTGCAGTCCACAGACAAGGCTGTCAGTAGTGATTACATAGGATTTTTGAACATTCAAAAAAGACCTACAGACTATACAAAAGAATGGCTACTTCTAACACTGTGTGCCAAAAGTTAATGGAGGAATCCATGCTTTTTGAGCACATCCGTTTTACAACAGTGGTCCTAGTTTCCATCCATGGCCTCTCCAGTTGAAGGGACTGAGTTGTAGATGATGCAAAGCACTTCCACCGGAGACCTTGGAAAGTCAGCAACAGGACAGAATATACTGGAAGCTGGCATGTATTTACATCTTTGAATATGCTTTTTGACACAAGACATTGGGCAATAATGATTAGGCAACACGCTAAACAAAGAGTCTTAACATTTAGATGCAACCATTTTATTGTCAAATTATACAAAGAACAGAGGGATAATTCTGAGCAGACTTTCCCAACCTGGTGCTTTCCAGACTGGATTTCAACTTCCACTAGCCCAGGGGTCTCAAACTCAACTTACCTGGGGGCCGCTGGAAGTAGAGTCTGGGTGAGTCTGGGCCGCATCAAGTATTCCACCACCGTGGTGGTGGTGGGCCGCTCATCCCGCGTGGCTCCTGGAGGCGCTTTGAAGGCCGCAGGGCCCCTGCCCCATGCCTCGCCCGTCCCGGTGTGCAGCTTAGAGGGAACATTGCGCCCAGGGTAACGACTCCCGCAGGTGCGTGTGAGAAAAACGCGCGGGCCGCACTATCACTAAACTTTGATATCAAGTGAGGGCCACAAATATCGTCCCACGGGCCACAATTGGCCCACAGGCCACGAGTTTGAGACCCTTGCACTAGCCCAAGCTCTTATGGCCTTGTAGTCTAAGAACTCTGGAGGGCACCTTGATGGGGAAGGCAGATTCAGAGGTATATTTTCATATATGCCAGGGGTGGCCAGACTTGCTCAATGGAAGAGCCGCATATGGTAAATGTCCGATGTTTGGGAGCTGGAAGTGGGTGCCCGTGGGTGGCAGCAGCAGGTGGCAAGCAGCGAGCAGGTGCCTAAGAGCGGCAGTGGTGAGTGGGTACCCCTGGCCACCCTGAAGCTGTGAGTGACAAGCCACAAACTAAACTCAAAGAGTTGTATGCAGCTCCCGGGGCTGAGTTTGGCCTCCTCTGGTAAATGCTCTAAGGTAAAAGAAAGCTGTATACAAAAAACTGAAAACGTTCTAGCTCATTGAATGGATAAGAGGAAAAATAAACTTGGAATGGTCACCAGTTTAGATGGCTCTGAAAAGGAATTGGACAAATTCACTGAAAGAAGTTTATTAATGATCAAGAGTACTGATGGCTATATTTATTCATTAATTTATTATGCATAAATTAATAATTGATTTATTTATATGCTGCCCCCTACTCCTAATGGAGTCTCTGGGTGGCTTACTATATGGGACCTCAATGCCTATGTACACCAGTTGCTAGGGAACTCGGGTAAGTGGGTGCTGTTGCACTCATGTCCTGCTCATGCCTTTCCATGGACAGTTGATTGGCCACCATGTGAACTGACTGCAGAACTAGGTGGAGCTTTGCTATGATCCAGCGGGGCTCTTGTTATGTTCTGGTAAGTCTCATGGCATTGACTATCAGTCCAACCCCATGCATTTCTACTCAGAAGCAAGTCCCATCGGAGTGGAGCTTATTTCCAGGGAAGCCTATATAGAATAGTAGCCCACAGAGATTAGTTTTATTGGGTTGAGAAGGAAGACAATCCTATTGTTTTTAAATTGGCAATTCCGTTCTCAGTTAGTGGAAGGCTAAACATGGGTTTTATATGCAGTGATGGTAGATTTTTGTTGTTGCTGTTGTTGAATAGTAAAGTGCTTTATAATAATTTGATGTTGTTCGTTGTTGTCATCTCATCTCCAACTTATGGTGACCCTAAGAATGAAAGTTCTCCAAAATGTGCTACCCATGACATCCCTGCTCAGCTGCTTTAAATTCATGGCTGTGGCTTCCTTTATGAAGTAAATCATTTTTGGTCTTCCTTGTTTCTTTGACTTTCCCTAGCATGATTGTCTTTTCCAGGGAGTTTTCCCTTCTCATTATATACCCAATATATGATAGGATCAGCTTTGTAATTTTTGCTTCTAGGGAAAGCTCTAGATTGATTTGATCTATGACCTACTTGTTCATCTTTCCGTCAGTCCAGAGTATTCATAAAGCTCTCTTTCAGCACTGTGTTTCAAATGCATCTTTTTTTCTGGTGAGCTTTCATACCCATACATAGTAATCAGGAATACAATAATCTGGATCATCTTAGCCTTGGTCTTCAGTGAAATATCCTTACACTTAAATATCTTTTCTAGTTCCTTCATTTTGCTGCCCTTCCAAGTTTAAGTCATCTTTGAATGCCTTGCCTACTTTCTCCATTTGAACAGATGACTGAGCCAATGCCTGTAAAATCTTTCATAGTTTCAATTTTGTCATTGTTAACAGTACTGAATATTAACAGTTTGTGGTCATTACAACATTCTTTGCACTTCTGCAATCTGCCCTGGACTTTTTTTAGCAACGAGAATACAACTTCTCCATCTTCTGCTTCCAATTGCATAATTTGAGTGGTTGTCTGAAGTATGTATTTGCAATAAACAGACTGTTGGCTTCACAAAATTATGTGCGTTATTTTCCTGCTTTGTTTCTTATCCAATTTTCTCCTTTGCATTTGATAGTTTCCTCCTTTGCATTCTCATCACCTCGGATTATCAGCATGTCTTGTTTGCTGTGTTATCCATTTCCTCTTGAACACCTGTGTGAAAGTTGCCAATTTCTTCTTCAGCATCTGTTGTTGGAGGATAGGCTGCCTTCTTCTGTGCAGTACTAATCAGAGTTAGTTTGCATCACTGCAATCAGTGTTCAACTACTGCTGCTGCCCAGTCACTTCTCCACCCCATCACCATTAGAGAGATCCATTCTCTTCAGCTGATGTGACTGTTGCACCTGAAGAAGGTAGATGCAACTTAGTTTGGTGTTTCTGCTTTGACCATTCTGCCTTGGGTGACCCTGCTAGGAGACCAGACTCACGAGCAAATCTGGCCTCTTAGTGGCATTGCTCTCAGCTGCTCTGATATTCTCAGAACTCCTCATCACATTAAGCTGTGCTTCAAGAGTGGATTTATTATAATAGTTAATCTAAAAATAGAACAAAAAACCAATGCAATAAAAAAAAAATAAAGATCCCTGCTTGAAATCTAGAGTTTTCTACAATATTAGCAACTTGAGGCATTGGATCCATGGTTTTGCGCTGCCACCAGCATGGGCATGCAGTGCAAATTTTGTGCTGTCTGCCTGCAAAAATAATGGCAATGGGCAAGAATCTGTGCCTTGTGCCCTTGCAGTATTTCAAAAGTACTTCATAAAAGTGCAGTTTGTGAGTTCAGATAACAATTGTTAAGTGGACAGTAGGGTTCATTGGTTCCTCCTCTCCATGGATAGAAATGAGATGTGTTTTGGATCATTTTTCCCTGCCATTGTGCTGGCATAAACTAGCAGTGTTCTGCA
>NW_025335550.1:19546268-19640028 GCF_004798865.1 Varanus komodoensis | reverse complement strand
GAAAAATGAAACACATTGTCAACCTTGGCTCACTGATTGCCTGCAAATAACTAAGTTTGTGCCCAAGAAAGGAATGGGGAGAAATCTTTATGCTTCCCTGAGCCTTTGAGAAAAATGAAAGAATATGTAACAATTAATGTAGAGAAGTTTTTTTTTAATTTATAAGCTGCTGAATAACCCAATAGGGCTCCCTAAGCAGCATACAACAATAAAATGCAAGGCAAAATATTATAATTCCTAGATATTAAAAAAAACCCCTAACTGCTGGTAGTACAAGAGACTAGTTGTTAAAATCAAATTTCAAAATGCCTATGAAAAATGGCAGTCTTTGCCTAGCACCGAAATGAAGGTAGAGATGGCACCTGGCAAACCATTCTAGGAAGCTCATTCCAAAGCTGGGTGGCAGCCCTCAAGAAAGCCCTTCTTCTACCTGCCATCCCTTTCAATTCCTTTAGGGATAGCTCTTTCAGAAGGATCTCATGCCCAGGAGGGGGTAGGTAGGTATATATGGGAAAAGGCGGTCCCTCAAGTAACCAGGTTGCAATCTGTTTAGGGTTTTATATGTTAAAACATGCACTTTATAGTGGGCCTGGGTAATTTATATAAAATACATGTTGTATGGGCTTGTGAACTGATATTCATCACCAGCCCTCTTTTGGACCAGTTGAAGTCTTTAGACAGCCTATAAGTAAGTAATAATTGTTATTTTCTAATTCATTAGCAGATGGTTTTCTAATGTTTAACTTAATCAGTATGCATAAGTCTTAGATTCTCTTCAATCTGGTTCTGGTTTTCGCCATTTTTTGTTATATCAGTAAAAAAGCTGGAGTTAATGAAGAGTAGCCTACCATTCTAAACTCCTAGGAAGTAAACCCTTAAATTTCAGTTGGACTTATTCCTGGGTAATTAATCTGGTAGGAAGTTCTTCATCCACATTCTAGAGAGGTAACCATCTTAGTCTGTTCCAACAAAAACAGAAGTCTTATGGCACCTTGAAGCCCAACAGATTTATTTTGGCATCCAAAGCTAAGAGTGTCTATGAAAAATTATACCAGAATAAATGTGTTAAGGTGCCCTAAGACTCTTTGATGCAGTTTCCTCATATAGTGCTTGGTTGAACTGGAAGTCTCCACCACAGGATGTAGTGTTGAGCTTGGATGTCTTTAAAAAGTAATTAGACAATTTCATGGAAGATGGGGCTATCCATGGCTACTGCTCTTGATGGTTATATGGCACCTCCAGTATAGAATTATTATGATTACATTACATGTCTATACCACCCATAGCTGAAACTCTCCGGACAACACATTTAAGTCACTCATCCAGATTTCAAACAGGCCTAAGTTTCCAGGATTAGGCAGGATCAGGCACTTCAGGCTATACAGAAGCTACAGCTCACCTAAGCACACCAGCTGCCGGCCAGTGCATGAACAGGATGGTGTTATGGCATTCCTGTCCTGCTTGTGGGCTCCCCACGGACACTGGTTGGCCATTGTTGGAACGAAATACCGAACCAGAGAGGCCTTTGGTCTAATCCAGCACCACTTCTCTAATATTGAGTGCCTTTTGTGCTCTCTGCTGCAAAGGACGAATAGCCGTTATCTCTCTGGAGATAGTTTTTGCCAAGTAGACACGCGTCTTGCGCCTGTACTGTCACCTAAGTCGAAAAGAGAGCAATTGTCTATCACAAACGACCCCTCCCAGGGGCCTTCATCATCCGCTCCTTTTTTTCCTTCTTTTTCATCGAGGATGGAAACTTTAGCCACGTTCCCTGGGCTTCTGGCCGGTTTTGGCATTTGCAAGGCAGGGCTGCAGTGCCCAGCAGCGTCCGCCAGGGGATTTTGTCCATTATTCAACGGTGGGAGTCCCGGCACAGTCCGGAGCGTTTGTTGATGTCGCCGCGGCGGCGTGAGACGGGATCCTTTTTCTCCTCTTGTGTTCCGACGACACGAGGAAAGGCGAGCGGCGTGAGAATGCCCCCCTGCTCGTCACGATAAAGCGCCTGTCTGTCCGCCGGCGTTTGCTCTTTGGGATTGACTTGCGTTGGATTGCACTGGACTGTTTTTCGCCTTCCCCGCCCCCGTACTGAAATCTTGGATTGTGGACTTAAAGAAGGAGAAAGCGAGAGACTGCACCTCTTCCCAGCGTCTTTAAGGTAAGCCTGGGAGAAGCGGCCGCCACTGGACAGGCTTTCCTCAATCCCACCCCACCCTACCCTGCTTGCTTTTTTCTTTTCTTAAAACCCTCCCCCATCCACAAATCTGGGATCTCGTGTGTGTCTCCTTGGAAGCAGAGGGCGAGGGAACACTGCGCATCTTGAATTGTGCAAGAGCGTGCAGTAAAAGTTGGCACCCCCGCCTCTCTTTCTGCACTCTTTGCAGTTGCGGCAGCACAGCCCGCGCCAGCTCGTTTCCTCGGAAGCCATCCCAATGAGATTAGTTTACTCCCGAGGAAGCACGGTATAGGATTGCAGGTTAGTAGCCGCATCCTATGTGTGCTTCCTCTGAAGTAAGCCCCGCTGAGTTTAATAGGATTTAATCCTGAAAAGACTGAGAAGGGGTGTGTTGAATTGTACTTAGTGCTTTTTATTCAGTTAGTTTTAGTGGTAGAATTTAACTTATCCATTGAATTTCCAAAGTCTGGACTTTTTGGACTCTTTCAATCTCCTTTGCTCTTCTGGAAGCCTTTCTCCCCAAATCGCTTTATAGGATCGTTTGAATGAAGAGCTTGCACCCCCCCCCCCCCAGAAGTGCTTTCTTTAAAAAGCCATGCCTCGTTGGGAGTCATGTGCTCTTTCTCCATCGCCGCCGTTCACAGGAACGGGGATGAATAGCATGCGGGGAAAGAAAAAAGGAATTACGATTTAAAGCGAGCGGGTGGGGGCGACGGGAGGGGCGTTCGGCACCTGGTGATCGTTTGGGGGGGTTGCAACCGGTGTTCTGGCTATTGTACAATCTGGGCCGACGAGAGACTTTTCTTTCCTTTTGAACCTACATGCTGTTCAGGGAACTAGTCACATTACGCATGTCAACCTAATTGTGCAATCTTAGGCATGTCGCTTCTGAAGTAAGCGCCGCTGAATTTAATAGAACTTATTGTCAGGTAAGTGCTTATAGAGCGCAGCTTTAAGGTCCTTGTTCTCCAGTAGGGAAACTGGGGGGCGGGGGAGGGTCTTCTGGGGAACTGACTGGAATCCTCTCTTTGGGATCTTCTGTCAAACATCTGGATTCTCTGCCCCTCCCTTTAATGCTGTGCTAGAGTATGGGGGTGGGAGGTCTTTTTCTTTCCTTTCTGATTTATTTTTTAAGTATTTCTTTAATAAGCATGAATCAAGGGACAACTTATATAGAAGGCTGTACATTTTGCTAATGTGCCCCTTTTCAAAATACCTGGCAAAAACGAAAAGAATCACCCACCGGAACAAAAAACGATAAATAGACCTTTGTTGGCCTATTGTTAACACTCCCAAATAGCTGTAGTTGAAGGGAGTAGGTGGGAACTTGGAAATAGCATTATTTTAAAACCCTTGCTTATGGATAATTTTAAAAGTGAGGGAACATAAATTAATGAAAACAGTCTGGTTAGGAAAAAGAGTAATGTGGGGGGAAATCACATTTTAAAAAATCCCAGGTGGTGAGGGAGGGGGCATTATTTGGAGCTGTGACCAGACTATCCTTTTATCCCTACTTAAGGGATTTGCCTGGCTTCTGTTAAGGGAGTTCTTATTTTTACTGCCTTGAGGGAGTCTCAGACTGGTTATTCAGGGTCTGCTGCTTTGAATCAATTTGATTTGTATCTCTGCAGGAAAGTGAAGCCCAAACTAAAAATCGCGTGTTAACAAGCGTGGTTTTATCTGGCAGGGGCGGGGGGAGGGGAGAAAGGCTTCTATTCAAGAGCGGGGCAGTCCGGGGAGAAGAAGAATAAGGCCTTTCTTAACATTGGCCCGCAGCCTTGTCCTATCCCCACTAGGCTGCTTTAAGGCGGGAATCTCGAAAATGGAGCCCCTTTCTTCAGTGAGCAGCTGTTCAGCTATCTGTAACTGCTGGCGCTGCTGAGAGGAAAGAAGGGCCCAAAACCAAAGCTTGGGTTCTGGTGCCTTGTTCATCACCTTCTCAGGCAAAGCTGATTACAACTGGAAATGACATGCAGTTATATGAATTGAGAGGAAAGGTTGAGTTGAGCCAAGAATTATACGATGTGTGCATATTTTATAAAGTGAGCCACCACAGCTTGAGGTGAGAATTCCCCAGTGAATTCTGAGAAAAGTAGCTTTTCGGATTAGAGTTGCCATCTTCTAAGGCAGGCAAATTATGAGTAGGTTTGCTTGTTTGTTCAATGGTACAGATCTAATAGGCTGCTGGGGACTTACTGGAGCCACTCTAATTGTGGCTATCTGGTGGAAATTGTTTAAATTATTTTAATTGTGAAAATGTAGAGCACAGGTCATGAGTTCTTCCTATTAGCCTTCCTATTAGCTTATGCAACAATTTCAGTTTTCAGAGTTAATATGACAAACAGGCTCTATAAATATATACACCACTTGCTTACAAAGCAGTTTCATCCACATTTTAATTGGTGATGCTCTTTGTTTAGAATCTGTTTTCTTCCTAGGAAAATGGAAGTCAGAGCTGATTTAAGATTTTCCAACACAAAAATTGAGATTTCATAAACAGTTACAACAGTATGGAGAAATGCTGGCCCTGATTTAGTGTTGGCGCATATGAGCAGCTCTCTGAAAAGCAAGGTATATCCACAGGAAGGGCACCTAAACTGAGCTCCCCACAGAACATCTGGTCACCCCCAAATACTGCACTTTGGACAGGAATGTGTACAGCCAAGGCAGCTGGAGTGGGCAGAGGAACTGTGTATGTGGAACTTGCCTGTGCACTCAGTTCTGTATCTTAGAAGAAATACACAGAAGTCTGTTCTTACCCATGAACAGGGGAATCTGCTTGGGATTTTTTACTTCTAGGTGGAACTTCCCATATGAAGCATTCCATTGAAGAGGCATCATACTTCAGTGGTAGAACATATAATCTTGGCCTGCCTAGTGTCCTAGATCCAGTACCTTTAAAAAGGACCAGGTGTAGCAGATACTGTGAACAAACTTCTGCCTCAGACTCTGAGGCTACTTCCAAGAGCTCAGGTGACCCTGGTCTAGATGGTGAATACCTTGACCTAGCATAAAGCAGCTTGTTGTGCTCCAAAGCTCTTAGGAATGGGAGGCTGCCCTTAAAAAGGTGGGGGCTATGTGTGTATTCCGAGTTCATAATTAGGCACCAAATTAGACATTACTTTAAATCCATATCTAGCAGCTATATGAATTTGCATGTTTACTTTAGAGTAGACACATGCCCCCTAATCTAGATTAGGACCAAAGTGTGTGTGTGTGTGTGGGGGGGTAGCTTTTACTATCTGGATTAGGCCCCATGCACCTACAGTAAAGTGAAAATGAAAGGCTGCCATAGCTGCTAGATATGGATTTAAAGTAATTTGTGTTTTGGCCCTCTTTCAAGATTCTGAAAGAAGTAATGAGAGAAGCTTCATTTGCTAAAATTATCTTTGTCCGGGGCCTGTTAAAGGACCAGGCCTTCTGCCAAGAAAACAAGTTGGCAACCCTGCTGGACCTAGTCCTGTGTGAAGAAGTACCAGTCCTTCACTATAGGAAATTACATCTTCTATGACTTATTTATTGTTATTAATATAGTGCTATCCATGTACTTTGCAGTGGATTTCTTGCAGAGGAAGTTCAAGAACACAAGCCCTGCATTACTGATCTTACAAACTTAAATTAACTCAGATGTTGCCCATCTTCAGAAGTAAAATGACTAGTTGTGCTATGTAAGGCATGTACAAATGGCATTTTGGTTTCAATTTTCATGATTCCTTGACTATTTTCATAATCTGAGTTGTAAAACTGACAAAGTATCATCACAATAGTTTAAGGTGCTGTCTGGGGCCTGCTGGGAGATGTAGGCCTTTTTTTCTGTCTAAACCAGCATAGGATTGTGTCCTTAGCTTGAGCACGTGGTGAATGAGCATTAATCTTGCTTTCAGTGCATGTCATTGTTGGAGAGCCACACCAGGGTGACATTCCCTACGCAGCATTTCATCTTGATGCTTCAGCATTAAGGGAAGTTGTGGTATGCAGGTGGTTACTGCTGGTTTTAGAAATGGGGCATTCTGACAATGATACAGTGCAGCCATTGGACTTGCTGGTAGTGCGAGAGCTCCTGTGGGAACTTAGCTGCAGTACACAGGTGCTTATCTTCACCTTTTGCAAAGCTTGAAGGATCATTGTCTATCTCTTGGGAGATGTGCCTGACATTAACTTAGTATGGGAAAGTATGCTATATGCTTTCCTGTGCATTAAGTTTAAATTCAGCATTTTGAAAACTGTTCAGTGGTTACTGTGTAAAAGTGCATTGTTATGTTAAAAATATACCAGATTGCAGAATGGAAAAACATTTATGTTAGTATTTTATTTGCAAATGCAACAATAAACAAAAGACAAGTGAATGCAAGAGAAAGAGAAAATGAAAGAATCATACTATAAAATATAACTATGTCCAATGATCGTTACATCACCCTTAATATAAAAAGGAGGTGGAAAGGATCTAACACCTTCATTTCAAATATATATGTTAATATAAGCAGTTCAGAGCCTGGTACAGTTACAATATGAAGACAATCTCAAACTCGGTCTGAACTAAAACCAGGATTGAGCCTTAACCTTTTAAAATGAACCTAAAGTATTGTTTCAAAATCCCTGTTGAACTCAAACCAAAGAATATCTGCAGAAGACTACAAAAATTGTAATTACTAATTCAGAATTAGGTTTAGGGTTGGTGAAAAAGCCCAAACTGAGATACTTGCTGGAATGAATTATAAGCAAATTAAATAGTTATCCTGGAAGATTTTAAATGTTTTGGGCTTGTCCAGGCATCAGTACTAACTATGCTTGGCAAGCAGGATGAAAACCTACTATTTTAAGCCTGTGGCCTACTGTAGAGAAGACTGTGAAGATTAAATGTTAACTTGTTACCTTATAAACAAAACTGAAGTGTTTCAGGTATGCCAATGGGTAACTGAACCTCTTATTATTTGAACCTGTGCAAATTCAGTCATGGCTAAATGGGGAAGAATGAAATCACAATTTTGATAAAATATGGGAAACACTGGCAGGATTTTTTGTATTCTTAAGCCAAAACTAAAAAGATGTGCCAATCAAGGCTAAATTAAGCAACATATGATGCTATATACTAATGTATACAGGTATGCTTACTTTGTATCATTCTGCTTTTGATAGGTATGGGAAGAGGAAATACCTTTGCCCCAACTGGCCTCAGAAGAAGCTTTTTGCAAAGATAATCGAGAGAAAGAACTGAAGAGGATAGAGTATTGGTTTTGAGGAAAGGGTCACAGTGGGAGAACATCTGGTGTGCATACAGAATGTCTCATGTTTAATCCATGGAAT
This sequence comes from Varanus komodoensis, assembly GCF_004798865.1. Lineage (NCBI taxonomy): Eukaryota > Metazoa > Chordata > Lepidosauria > Squamata > Varanidae > Varanus > Varanus komodoensis. The sequence continues at coordinate 19,632,551 of NW_025335550.1, read as the reverse complement.
ATGTAGTTAAATAGACAGGGCTCTGAAGCATCCTTCCTCGACCTGGTGCCCTTGAGATGTTTTGGACTACAACTCCCATCATAGGGTAGCAGGTGTGTAATGGAACCAGGCATAGACACAAACTAGGCAGAGTTGTATTTCCATATCCCTAAATACATGTAAACAAAACCATTGATCTATGTCAGATTAGATCAGAGTCCCAGATCATTTTGGGTTCAACCTTGTCAAGGACCTTTAAATCCCTGCTTACATTTTTCCAAGTCTCAAGCAGGTAGCAGAAACAGATTTAACCAGCTGTTGGTGGGCTTCCAGACATGGCTGGTCAGCTGTGTTTGACTTGTTGAGTGACAGATTGCTTGACCCTGCTCTAAGCTGTATGCTTAAATCCATAAGATTATTCTGATTATTCCATAACAAAAGCAGCAGTTTCTTACCTTGTCTGCAATTGGCTGCCTCCCCTTAGAAAAGTGGCTCAAAAAGTGATGGTTACAGCAGTGGCCCCAAAGTCTTGTTCAGTTTATCATAAGTGCTCCAGATTGTTGATTCAGAGGCAACTCAAAAGTATGACCCTCCCCTCCCAAATCTAATAGTCACATTAGCAGAGGTAGGCATTCCTTATTTATTCTAGGAATTCCTTTTCCTGTTGTCAGTTCTCTTATTTAGTCTTTGATTAACCAGTAATGATTACCTCAAGAAATCAAATAATAAGGCAATTTAAAAGAATAGTTATGTTAGGATTAGCTGAGTTAGTTTTGAGTTTAAAGAAGGCTGTTGCTATCAGCTTTTCTGGAAATCATCAGATATGGGTAATCTGCTAAAGGTTTTTTTTGTTGTTGTTGTATATGTCAACTTGTCCTATCACTGAAGGCTGTACTTCTCTGTAATTTGGATGCAAACAGGGATTGTGCTGTGCCTCAGTGCACAGAGTGAAAGGCACCCTTTGTTTCAAAAGTGGTTAAAATGCAGAAATGTCAGCTGTAGGGATTGCTAAGCCCAAAGCAAAGTGTAGCTTTAGGGGATAGCAACTGGAGATGCTTGGGTCACATCCAGTCCTCTGACAGATGTCACTTGGACTCCAACCTGGATGTGGTATATAAAAAGTGCCATTTGTTGGCAAACCAAATTGAGTAAAGGACTTAAACTTGACTCTTCACCCCTCTCTATCTTCTCAGTAACCCCTCAGGAGAAGTGGTGGCTGAACAAGGGTGTAGCATATAATAGTACATCCTAATTGCATCACCCAGGAGATGCATTAGTGAAATGTTTTCCTCATTTACTATCGGAAGTTGCATGCATCCCTTTTGCCTTTTCCTCAACAGCTGTGTCCCCCAACAGGACTTCTTCCAACTGTTTAGTCATTTGACCTTTTATGAAAGCCTGATTTAAGTACAATTTAGAGGCAGCAGCATAAAATGAAATTCTCCCTCTGTGCTTGAGGAAGTTTATAGTTTGTTTGGTGAAACACACTGAGTAGCACTGAAATAAGGTTGCACTCTTTTACTAATCCAAAAAGGTTTGAGTGAAGTAAATAAGTTTATCTGAAGGCAAATTCTGCATTCAGTGAAAAAGCTCATGGTCAACATCTCACAAAAGGAAAGAAAAATATAACTTTGGAAAATATTTAGCACAATGTAAAACGCAAACCTATTATGTTCTATGGGATCAATGCTCAAGAACATGTGCACAGTATTTCAGGTGCAAGAACCTTTCCGATCTGTGGCTTTGTTCCTGAGATAATGGCCTGGCTTGCACATAATGCTAAGCCATTGTGTGGTTTGTTGCAATTATAGCTTGTCCTTAACTTGTTGGTGCTGCTGACTTCTGTGAAATACTGGTGCCCAGCAAAAACAAAACAAAAATGCGCTTTTGGCTCTCGACATTGCAACAGAAGAATAAAAAATGCACTTTTGGCAAAATGGGTGGGGAAAAACAAACCAGAAATAGGGAAAGCAAGCCCACAATTGGTTTGTTCATCTGCAAGACATTTCATGGCTAAAGCAATAAGCCATGGGAAACATAAACCATGACGTGAGGTTATGTGTAAGTGTAGCTATTGTATTTTCTGACTAGTTGAATTTCATGTATTAAACTTAAAATATGGGAGTGATGTTGCTGTATTGCTTGTGTAGGTGGATTAGGAGTAACTGACCAAGACAGGGATCTTGGGGTTGTGGTCGACCGCTAAATGAAAATGTCAACCTAACACATGGCCATTGTGAAATAACAAATTCCAAATTACTGGGAAGGCACTGAAAATAACACTTCCAATGTCATATTGCCCTTCTACAAATCTATGGTGTGACCACACTAAGAATATTGTGTACAGCTCTGGTCACTGCACCTAAAAATGATATTGTAGAGGTGGAAAAAATACAGAAAAGTAAATGGATAAAGTAGTTTTCTATGAGGAAAGGTGAGATTGTTTAGCTTAGAAAAAAGACAATAGAAAACATGATTGAAGTACACAGAATTCCATGTGGTTTGAAGTACAGAAGGAGACATTTTTCTTCCTCTTTCATAGTATCATAACCTGGGCTCATCCTATGAAACTGATTTGTAGGGGGTTTTGGACAAATAAAAGGAAGGACTTCTTCACAGTGCATTATTAAACTGTGGAATTCACTCCTACAAGATGTAGTCTGATCCTGCATGGGTCTTATGCTCTTAAAGTGCTTGCATAAGGTCTGTCAGGTCCAGGGCTGGGAAAAGCCTGACTGTTGAACTCCCAGTTTCCATTAGTCACTAAGGTCAAGGATGATGGGAATTACCCAAGACCTTCTGGTGGGCTGCACATTCCTCACCCATGTATATTGCCTGTGATACCTGTAGCAGTTAGTTTTGAAATTCCTCTCCATCCCTTCATGTCTGTATCATACTGTGACCCCCCATTTTAATATTTTTATTGTTCTGTTGTAATAGCAAGAGCTTTTCTGTTATATTTTCTATATAATCTTAAAAGAGAAAAGGATAAAGAACTATACACACAGTTCCTTAGTTTAAACTATAAAAACCCAGGCCTAGGAATCAAATCAAGCCCTACAAACTTTTGTAATGATCACGGTACCTTCTTCCAACCACTGTTTGGTGGTTCTGGCTTTTGTGCAGTTTCTTCTCACATTCCCAAAGCTCAAAATGCTGCTTAGTTGCTGGCAACATTATGGTATTTTTTGAAACTTGGTTTTTCCCCTTTTGCTTTTGATTCTGCTTCTTTTCCTCTGAGCCCAGTTAAACACTGGAATGTGGCTCCCCAAGAGCTTCACCCAAATGGTATTTGACCTTCAGCCTGAAAGGTACCTTAGTTAGACACCTTAATAACCCTTGCAAAAACACTAGGGCAGTCAAGTGAGATGAAAGAAAGGCGAGAGTGGAAAAAGTTTGTTGTGTGGTTAAACTTGCTAAGAATACTGAAAGTGCTTTGCATCGAAGTGCCATGTGAATGCTTAGCAATAATACAGGAGTAATCAGGAATGATACAGATGGTGATCTGGTTGATGAACTCTTGTCTGTGTTTCTGTTCTTCCGTAAATGAAAAGTTCATGAAATTTAGCTGCAGCAAAATATCTTAGACATAGTAGTTCTTTTCTTACTGCGGTGATTGACTTTCAACATCCATAACTTTTGAATTCTGAATGAATTGATGAGCAAAGCCTTTTTTCATCTGCTCCTAGAAGAAAAGATTTGGTGGTGTGGAAGTATTACATTATGGCTATTTTAACAAATTCAAAATAAAGATGGTAACATTGCCACCCAGTGTGGCTGCCCAGAACCCTCTGAACTCAGAGAATTATGGGCATCCTAAGAATGCTGGAAGGAGTGTAGAAGTGAAAGTTGCCTCCTTAAAAGATCTAGATGGCCAGGTTTGGTCATCTACATCTCTTGTGCCTGCTCATCAGGAAGAGAGGCTGGTAATTAGGAAGAGTCAGTGCATCCTCGTAAGCCTTAGTTATCCCATCCCCATTCCCCTGAACTCTTCCCCCACCCCAGCACTGGTTCTGAGGTTGATTGTCCAAACCTGGAGCTATAGCCACCACAGCTCTTTCTATGCCCGCTTCTCAAAATTCAGAATCCCAGCCCTGACCTTAGAGAGCATTTCCAAAGTTGGAGCTGGGGTTTCCAATTTTCCTATGACCATCTAACTTTTGTCTAGCAGCCATAGAATTGAATTCTAAGAAGACTTTTGTTGTAGCATACACTGGTCTATTAAAACTACGTAATCCTACATCTTAGAGCACAATTAACTGATTTTAGATCAAGGCAGTGTTGAATGAATTGATTCAAATCATGATTGCAATTGCCAAGGAAAAAGATGGATTTAAATTATAGATTTAAGTTAGGTTTCCCATCTTGAAATTAATATATTTGCTGAATGCATTCGCATATCAATTAATTGTTATAAGAGTAAGAACAGTACTTCAACTAAAAATAGCCTTTGGTGTGGTCTTTTACATTGTCTCTTTTTGCAGCACTTAGTATATTTTAGAAGTTGTTACTATGGTGATAATAAAACATGTGTTTGAGAAATAGCAAGTCAGCCTTAAGTTAATGTAAATGTAAGGTTTAACAAGTTTGTGCTAAATTCAGAGGTCTTTTTAAACTAAAAGCAAAATATAATTTTGAGCAATATCTATTTTTTTTAAGTCTACAATTTTACTCAGTGTTCATTTGTTCTAATCTTCTGCGCTGACCACAGCCATTCATGGAGAAGCTGTTTAACCCATTATTAGGGATTATTCAGATGAAATCTGAATTATTTGGTCATTACTTGTTTTGTGATACAGTATTTTAAACTGTGTATATTAAAAGTAGATTTCACTTAATCTTGCTACAACATCACATCTGCTGTTGAAGATGATACACAAGCTGATGTATGTTCAGATGATCCTTTTCATTATTGCTACTGCTGTAAATGTGACTTCTGACTACAGCTGCCCAGGAATTTCTGTCATTAAGATCCTTCAACATGAGTGCGACTTGCACCATTGGCTGCATTCACTTTAAGCAATAAAGCATTATGACTTAATAAACCAAAATATGAATGAACAATAAACAAGTGAACACAGCCCATTTACTCCTGCTTTGTGCAAGGGGGAAGCTAAATGAAGGGAGTAACAACCAATGCCAGTCATTAACATCCTGTTTTTAAAACTGTTTATTTATTAAACTTCTGTTCTGCTTTATTGCCCTGAGGGCCCTCTAAGCGGATTACAATGAGATAAAAACACACTATAATTTGGCATAAGGCAAAAAAAAAAAAATTGCTTAATTGACCAGTTCCTATTCATTTCAGTAAGTTCCCTACAGGAAAGTTGCACAGTCTTTTACTTCTCCCTCAGCTAGTATGGAAATAAGTTTTTAAAATTACCTTACCCCTTCAGTTCATTGAGAAACCTGGTTATAAAGATAAAGCATCCTTTAATTTCTAAGAAGATCATTTCCCAGGCACACTGACTGTGTTGCTTGTCATTTAGGAAACTGTTCATTCTTTGGAAATACCTTTTGACTTTGAGAGTCCATGGATATGATGTTACATAGTCACAGGTCATCAGACCATTCTCTGTTGTATCACAGCATGTCTCTATTTCATTAATTTCCTGGTAAAGTCTGTTCTGTAGATTTTCGATGCAGGTGGTATTCCAGATGTCATTGGGATAGTCTTCGTTAAGCAAGGAGAAGATCTGTTGGAGGATCTCGTAGATGATAATTCCTCTGTTACTTGTAATGCCATTGCGAACTTGCAGAGGAAATCTAAAGTCTGTTGTTTCAGAAATACATTGCAGAAGAGACTGTCCATTCATTTTGCAGAGATGGTGTAAGTTGGTCTGAATCAGTTCTTTCCACTGGGCATGAAGAATGGGACACCTGGAAAAGGAAAGTTGGCTGGATTGTATAAGCTTGCCAAAGACTACCAGCATGAGGCAAACTTTTAAATTATAATTACAAGCACTGATGGCCATGGTGATCAAGCTGTTGTAATTGCCTTCTTTTCTGGAGTCTCTTTAAATATTTTTGGAGGCAATAGCAATGTGTCAGCCTACTGAATTCATTATACATATTATTCATAATAAGGTATTAATCATATGAGTTATCTGTTTGTTCTAGACACATCCTTTTCAGGTGCATTGCTAGTTACTTATAGTTTCCGTTAAATTTCCTGAAAAGTCTTGGCTATTAATGTGTAACTTGAAGAAACAGCAAAGACTGGGGGCAGCAAGGGGGCAGTGGGGAGTCAGGAGACAGCAGTGGGAGGTTACATGGGAGTGCATATGTACATCTGTTTAAATATATCTTACCAAAATATGAGATAAAGCAGGATTGGTAATTACTATTTCCATATTTTAGTAGCTGTTTTATCGATTTTATGACATTGTGAAAGCCAGTGTAGTGTAATGGTACCACATACAGACTAGGACCATAGATACCTGGGTTCAAATCCCTGGTCAGCTGTGAAGCACAATGGATGACCATTCACACACCATCTCTCAATCTGCCTCACAGGACTTCTGTGAGGATAAAATGGGATGAGGTAAACCCTTAAGCTCAGTACAGGAAGTGGGCGTACAACAATGTTAAAGACATACATTTCACTATAAAACTGGTTTTATGTCACTTTAAGAATTCTACCTTCCCTCCCCATCAAAAAGAAAAAAAATCTTGGAACTGTAGTTTGGGGAGGGTGCTGAGGACCTATAGCCTCCTTCAAAGAATGCCATTCCTCAGGATTTGGGATAGGAGGAAGCAAATGTTTGTTGGATGAGGGAAAAATTGAAGGGGAAAAAATCTAGTAGTAGCATTGTAATCGCCATAGGCGCCCACTGTTAATGTTTTTGAAATACCCAACCAACAACAGGTCTTGTTTCCTTTCACTGAAAAAAACTGGTACCTCTGGCATTTGCCTTGCTTAAGTAGCTATATACAAACATTTTTGAACAGAATATTCAAAAATAACCTCTGAGAACAACATTCAATATGTTTATTCAGGAGTTGATTCTACTGCAGTCAGTTGGTTTTTCAGATATTACCAGGTAAATGTATAAGATTACAGCTTCTGAAATCTGTTTGCAACTTCTTAGAACATTTCTTGAAATACTATTTGTGAACAGGATGAAGAAATAATTAGTCTTGACTTTGGTTATTTTATATCTCTTTTGAAACTATGCTAAAATATAAACACTGGAATGAACAAAAGGGCATGTTATTTATAGCAAACTCAAATTCAACAGAACATAAAATATCACATTATTTCATTTTGGAGTACAGTTGCCCATCCTACACAAGAATTGTGGGGAAATTTGTACTAGATTTCTTTTCTGACTGTATGACTAAATCCAGTAGCTATTCATTTATAACAAATATATTGGCTCTCTGAATTGTCAATGATAGTGAATACAATTAAAAAGAGTGAACTATAAGATTGAGAAATGCAAGCCAGGATATAAGCAGGGTTAAAACATCACCAATGAGAAGATAAAATATACACAGTAACAGGACTGTAAAATCAATAATCTTAAAGGCCAAGGCATGTCCCAACAGAGAGGTCTGCACACAAGAGTGGAAAAACCATCAAGTGAGACAATCCTCTCTGGGGGACTACATTCCACTGTCTGGATTGTCCAGTGAAAAATTGAAGTGCAGGTACTCATCATGGTAATCTCCATAGCTAGACCCCAAGTAGAATCCAGAAATGCAGGTAACTGTTGATTCATGTTTGTCTGCTCATGTGTGTGCTTATTATAGTGCATGGTATAGCTCACAGCAATGCATTGTTGGACAGTTTCATTCCCAGCTTCTGGAGGATTTCAGCTAAGCTCGGCAGGAACAGAAAAGTCCGAGGGAGGTGAATGTCACCATACATACACCATATTCAAAATGTCCTGATGTTTTAGTCCTGTGAACCCTGGCTGAGGCATACCACTGGGGTTGACCACAGAAAATGCCCTCTGCTCTGGTTCCTGCTAAATGCAGCAGCATGCTGAATTATGCAAGAGAGTGCCTCCAGAAGGGTCAGATAGCATTACATGGTCCTTCAAGTATACTCTTCCTGCAGCGTTATAGAGCTTCAAAAGTCATAAACATTACTTTGAATTGGATGGCTCTTTCGAGTGTTTGCATTTCTTTGATGTGAATTTATGTACACTTCATATAGACAATGTTGAAAAATGCAGAGACTGAAAAGGTAGTTGGGAGGGACTGTAACAGAGCACACACTTTGCATGAGAGAAGGTCTCAGGTTCAATCATTTGCATTCCCAACTAAGATGCATTTGGTAACAGGTCATGGGAAAGCCCTCTACTGAGATTATCATTACTCCCTGCCCGTCAGAGTAGACCATACTGGGCTTGATAGACCAATGCCCTGGCTTTGTATAAGGCAGCTTTCTGTGTTCTTATATTGCATCCTCAAACTGTGAACTTGGGCATGAGGAGGTGTGGTAAAGAGAGCTACGGTTTCTCTTGCATTCTCCAGCCCCCCTGCTTGTCATACTTCAGTTGGGTCTAAGTGTGAAATGTGCAAAGACCAAAGACAGCCTGGGACTATGAAAGGATGCAAATCTCAATCTTAAAGCCATGCATATTTGGTAATTTTGCCCATTTCACAACACAGTTTTTCAAAACATAGATGTCATGTCAGGAGTAATTCTGTTTCCCATTGTTTTCCTTTTGGAACTGAGGGGAAAGCGAAAGTTTAGAATCTGTCACAATAAACTGTCTAATGTATGATGGCTTTTTATTTAGCATCAGTATAGTAAACAAACAAGGTATTTTTCTGTTCTGCTACTTGTTTTCCACTGTAGCTACACCAGCTTATCCATCAAATTGCTTCTGGAAGACACTAGATTCTACAACCCTTGACAGTTTGGCAGGATGTGTTGGATAAATTGAACTACTGAATCAACCTGTAGACATTGTACTTGAAAGGTCTTCCAACACTGGAGGAAGTTTGCCTGTAAGTTTCCTTATAACATAGTATTTAACAAATCAATACTAAAGTGAGTGGCACAGATTCACATTAAGTCTGTGTCTCCATAAAACAAATGAGCAAAAAACCAGAATATAGCTTCTTCTTATAAATTTGGCTTATTTGACTATGAGAATGTTCATCTTTCTCAAAAGGCAAGTTGCAAACTGTGATAAAAAGCATATTTTCAATTTCCCAAGTTCTCCCTTATACACATATGAATTCTTCTACCTGAATAACTAGGTGGATGTTGGCAGCAAGTAGCACACTTCTTATTTTTCATCGTAAAGCTGCATAACCTCTGTGGTACACATGATTAACACTGTGCTAAGCATTGTTAGATGGCACAGGCACATACTAGACAAAATGATTCAGATAGCACACACCTAGTTACGGTTATTGGCCTCAGGCATCTTTGGCACAAGTAGGAATGTTAAGAGTGCTTTTCAATCCAGAATATGAATAAAGCCGTCATTTGTATTAATCAGAACAAGCACCTTGTTTTGCTTCTGGGCCAAAGGGAAAGCAGAACTCTGAAATCTGTCACACTAAATTGTCTACTTTGATGGATGGTGACTTTTCCAAGTCCATCTAGATCTGAATGGGCACTATAGAGATAGATTTTCAGTCCTGCTACCTGAGTCCTTTAGGTAAAAATGCCAGTTATTAAATCTGCCATATTCTAGCTGAAAAGTATGTGTTCTGCAACAGTGCTAAGGAACCTTCTGAAATTATCAATTGGGTATGCAAACAAATGACCACAGGCAACTAGCCCACAAAAAAGTTTAGGAGTTTAGCTACATGCATACAGGTATAAATAATTTGTAGCCTCCAGGAGAAAAGAAATCCAGCAAACAGAAAACTGTAGAACCATATTGTTTATAAGAATTTTAGAGAAGCACAAAAAACCCTGTATAATAACTATATCTTCTGAAATTATCTCTTGGAGTTTCTATTGTATATTTAAGGTTGAACTGCTTATCTTAAAATTGAATTTGTTTATACATGTCTCCGATGGGATTATTACTGTATTTTTCTGTGTTAGTATTCTGTGAAATGTACAAACACCCTTGAGAGCAAAGGTTTTCTTTTCAAAGATAGATATTCTTGTAACAGGTTTACTGTGTGAAGACTTACAAACAGGTAAGAAAACAGTGCAAGATTTGTAAGACAGATCCAATTTGTTCATTTGATGTTGTTAAATAACATGTCTATAAGTTTTGCCTGTGGTGACACTGAAACTTCCTGTTATTCTTGTTGTTTTTAAAGTCTTGTATTTGCTAGTGCAACAGGGAAATTCAAGGACACAGTTTCTATGTAGATAGAGAGCCGGTGTGGTGGTTAAGAGTGTGGGTCTGGGACTCAGGCAGTCTGGAATCTAGTCCCCACTCAGCCGTGGAGCCAACTGGGTGACTTTGGGCCAGTCACAGACTTTTAACCCAACCTACCTCACAAGGTTATTGTTATGGAGATAAGATTGAGAGCAGCAGGAGGGGAATGATGTAAGCTGCTCTGAGTTCTTAAAAAAGAAAAAGGTGGGATATAAATCAAATAAATGATGTTGGTGCAAAGCGAATTTTGTAATTATCAAAGACTCAATAGGCATTGATTCTTCATTTAATCTGCAAGTATGTAAACTAATTCATTCCAAGGGCTGCAAAGCTAATGGATGATTTGCTGACAGAAGCCAAAAGGGCTGTAGCAAATGAACTGGAAAAATTAAAGAGAAGCCATAAGGAGAGAAGCGGATTAGGAAAGCTAATGTTTAATGCTGGTGAATAAAACAATAGCATATGTGATTAGAAAAAAATAATGTGGCCTCCCAGTTGGTAGAATGTTGATAGCTATTTATTGCTACTGCTTCTTATTCAGTTATTTATGACATTTATGCATGACTTGGAAGTTATCTGAGCAGTTCAGAAGCTTGCAGTACTTGTGACTTACCAGGCAGAATATACCCCCACCCCAGCCCTACATGAAGATCCATTGATCAGTGTCTTGATCAGTGTCTTCTCTTTGCTACTGCCTGTCTCAGTCTGCAAGATGGGGAGGTTGTCAAGCACTTGGCATTCCACCAAATAATGCTGTACTGTGTTCAGTCGTTTACAAGTTGGGCAGTCCAGCAAGTGGAATAAAATGAAGACTTTTGAAGTACTAACATCTCTGGTATTATTGATGTTAATAGAAGGAAAATGTGTAGACATATTGATGACTGACCATTTGGTTTGACTTCATATTTTGGGACTTCATATTTTATTCTTTGATTTGTCTTCGTTCTTTTCTGTGTGCATTTTGTGTAATATATTTTGTAAATTAGCTTTCCTGAATTAATAATAGGAAACCAAAGTATCTATTTTACACTCAGTTTGGTAATGTTTGAAATTTATTCAAGTAAATGTGTGCCATGGTATAAATTGACTAGCACAAATGGATATAGGAAGTTATTCTCTCTCATTAAATCATGGAGTACTTATTTATAGAACATCTTGTTGTCCAATGGTTTAGAATGATAACTAGGGCAAATTAAATGACCGGCTGACTTGGGTCATTACACATGGCTAAGGCCATATGGCGAAGGAGGGTTACTTAATTATGCTTCTGCTGGACCAAATGAAATCATGCCAGGCATCAGAAGAAAGCAAAATGAGTCAGAACTTGTTTTTAAAGAATTGAGCATGTTGAGTGGGTTTTCGGAGCTGCTATCAGAATACTGTTTGGGAAAATACTTTGGGCCTTCCCTTACTGTGGTAGCAGGTAAATGTAGGAGAAAGGCCTTTCTGCTGCAGGGACACCTGCACCCTGTTTGTAATATATCTTAGGAAGACTGTTGATGGATCAAGAATTATAGCCAGATTTTGTCCCTTATAATAGAAATAAAAGAATAAAATAGTTGCAGAGCTGTCCCTAAAGTGTGGCTAATCAGTTTTCCCATACAAATGCATGTTAGTCCACTGAATGTTGAGAATCAGGTGTGGCCTTAATGTGCAGTGATAGTTTATTTCTATCCTGGACCATAGTGAAAAAAAATCCTGGATATTCAGAATCACAACTGGAATCTCAGAGCTGTATAGGGATGCATGTTCTTGATGTTTGCAGATGGTATGGCAGCAAATGATGCCATTGATATAGTCCTTAGTGGAAGATTCTTGAGCCAAAGTCTATCAAACCTGATGCTCTCTGCATAACCCATCTTGAGCTGACTTTTGGCCCTACAAAAGAGCAATGGACTATTAGAAAGTGGTATACAGTGGTACCTCGGCTCATGAACTTAATCTGTTCCATAACTCTTGTTGCGACACAAATTGGTCACGAGCCAAGTCAAATTTCCCCATAAGGTTCAATTCATCTGTTCAAGTACATGGTATTTCACAATTGGTGCTAACTTGTCTTGTTGCTTTATCTTTAAAGTGGTCATCTTAACACTTTCCTGCTTGCACTGATTAGCAGTTTCAGGACTGTAATCTGGTGCTTCCCAGAAGGGAAGATGATGAGGTGCAAGTAGAGTGGAGAGTGAGCAAGAGAGAGAGCACAGGAAGAGCATCTAGTTATGATGGTATCATTTGTGCATGTCAGATTTAGTGTGAGGATGCAGACACCAACTTGGATGGCTTTGAAAAATTATCAGAGTTTCTTCTCATGTTATGTTGGTCCTCCATCAGCAGAACAAAATTGAAATCTTGTCTTATGTCCATGCTATTAGTACTTGAGTAGGTTAATTTCTCTTTCAAGAAAGATGGATGGTACTGACTTTGTTGTTTAGATCACAGATACCCCAGGAAAAAAGGGACTGTAATTCTATGGGAAAGTGCATGGGTTGTATAGAGAAGCTTCCAGCTTCAGTTCTTGGCATCTCCAGTGAAATGAATCAAAAGTAGTAAGTGATGTGAAGGAGCTCTTCCTGAAACCCTGGAATCCTGCTGCAAGTCATTGTAAATCCTGGGATAGTTGAACAGATAGACTGACCTGGTATAACAAAAAGTAGCATCCTTGAAACGGGGGTGTTCCTGCTACCCTTACTATCATGTGATAGCATCTGTCATGTGCAAACATGATAGAATAGCTGTCTTGCTCTTACAGGGCCACCACATGCTTTGGTCACTATACTCAGTATATAATGAGAGAATCTCTCAGCTCCTCACAAGCTACCCAGGGGTTCCACAAATGTCCTTGTGCTTCACTGGATAGGAGGAGGAAGAACAGAACATTGAGGAAGAGCACAGTCAGACATCTTATGCCGGTTTCCTTTTCCGATTCCCTGCCCCATGCTGCTGTCTTGTTGTTCTTTCAGATGGCCTCCAGAACATGTGGTACTGCTGATGAAATGTTTGGTCGGTCCAAAGTAAGATTTCCTTCATCCATGGTTTAATTGTGGATGAGGGTGGTGACCTGGCTTGCACCACTATGACCTAGGTACAGGGTGGATGAAAATCAGTGATTTTTTACAAATCTAGCAAAATGGATTTTTAAATTTAAATGTGATTTTTTAATTTAAATTGGAATTTTTAAAAATAAAATACTTTTTGAGGAAAGAAAACTATAGAGATTTATAGAAAACTATAAATACATTTTATAGAAATTTATATTATAGTCCAAAGGTTATTCAACATGAAATAAAAATTAGGTTTTAATTATGTAGCATGAGACTGTATATTCATGCAATGGTTTGTTTGTTTTTTTGGTAAATGAATTGCATTAATCCATTCACAATGTTGTGCTCTTCCAGATGTTTCTAGAAGATATTGTCATAGATGCTTGGTTTTACAGTACTCAAACTGTGTCTGCGGAAATCACATGTCTCTTCTTCACAGAAAAAATATTATAAAATAAATACAAAGGGTTGAGAAAAAGACCTTAATCCTGTTGTTCCTTTGCAAATCATGTACACAAAATCAACTCCTTACCTTTAAAGTGCTATGTTTCAAAAATTCAGTGAGTAGAAAAAGATTGTTGGGAATGGAATAGATCTGCAGAAGAAGCTAAGTGCGAGGAGGGAAGGGCAAGCAGTAAAAATGTAATGAAACCTTTTGAGCAGCATACTCCACAAGTTTTTGGATCTTTTTGTGTATAGCCTGAGGTTTGTCATATAATTCTTTCCTTGGAGGAGAAAAATGATAAATGGCAGCAGGCTGTAAAAGAGACCCTGTTTGGGAATATTTTAACAAAGTTCCTCTTCCCATGGGTAAGTGAAGGATGTATACAAATTACATAGAAAACCATGATTTATATCTAGTGTTATTAGTGATTTAAATCAATTGACTTTAAATCAAATCCACCCTGCCTATGTGGATGAAGAAGAGAAAATTAGTCTTACTGAGTTTTGTCCACCTGGGTATCTGGTACTGTATCCTCACAGACTTGAAGGTTGGGGATGATGGTTGTTATGGTATGGAGGGCAGATCTTAGGGAAAGGAATAGCCCCAATTGCCAGTCTCCTGTAATTTAAAGCTAGTATTAAAGTTTTTGAATTGGCATTTTCTGTTTTGAAGATATTATATTGCCCAATATTTAAGGTAATATATTTAAGGCATTCTTTTAAACTAAAGAAATCAGCCCAGTTTTCTTCTGTGTCACATGTGACTACTTGAATTTAGTTCTTCAGAGAAATACAGAAAGCATTTCTTGCCTTACCCAGTTTGAGTGCAGATTTGTTGAACCAGCAGACTTCAGATGTTGGACGTCAAAGTATGCTGCTTCACAGTCACTTCACCTATATTTCTAGATGATAATTGAAGCTGGCCAGAAGATGGTAAACCTAGTCTGCTGCTCTGAATGGATTTTTTCTGAATTGGTTTATTAGTGTTTGGAAGGGAATGCTTTTTCAAGGACTGTGTCTGAGGGCCAAAACAGAAATCACTTTAAATATGTACTCAGTGGCTATGTTTCCCCCTGCATTTTACTGAAGGTGCAAGGGATCTGATCAATATCTTAAAAGCCTTTTCATTTCCACACCGGACTCCTACTCAAGATTCTGTGCCTACTCTAGGGTAAAAGTGGAAAATGTAATTGCTGGATATAATCAGCTTTTTTGGTTGCCTTGAGTTCTTAGGTCTGGTTTAATCTGAGTCACTCTCTGCAGTTTTTGGCCCTTCTGTTATGCATTCCAGGTGTTGGCAGACAGAAGGCTTGACTCATGCTGAAGGAAAGGGATTGTGTTGAATAATTAACAAGCTCTGCAATGGACCCAGGTACACATACTTCTATCTACGCACACTGTTGATTCATCCCCAGTCAATCTGCAGTGCTTGCCAGATTATGAATGAGGACAGTCTAATCTAAAGAGCTGTTCACAGCACATAGTTTTGTCATGCTGTAACTTCACATTTGCAATTGAGTCGTCAGACAAGGAGAAAGGCACACTAAATGCTGGGTCAAACCCATCAGTCTGTCTTGACCCAGTCCCCGGTTCATGACTAATTCTGGTTAGGGAAAGTTACCCAAGTTAACTGAGGCTTCTCTCTTCAGGGTGGTTATGGATAGGAAAGTGTGGGGTTGGGGTGGTGGGAGTTACATGTCCATTAAGGAAGAGTGCAGTCAGACATCTTGTCCCTTTTCTGGTTCTCATTCCCTGTCCTTCTGTTCTTCCAATTTGTCTTCAGAATACATGCTGCTGCTCTGAAATGCTAGGCCAGTCCAGAATAAGATCTCCCTCATCCATGGCTTAATTGTCAATGTGGGAGTTGACTTGGCTTGGATCACTACAACCTTAGAGGGCATAGAAGGGAAAATTAGTCTCACCCGGCTTTGTCCTCTTGGTTATCTGGTACTGCATCAGCACATAAGGAGGTGGGCAGTGTTAGTTGTCATGGTCTGGACAGCAGATCCTGGGGATTTCTCTCTGGCTTCATGCTAATATGGTTTTATTTGGTGTTGGGGACCTGGAACAGAATAGGGATTTTGCTGGTGTACCACCCATCACTCAGCCCTACCTTGCACTCTCCCAGCCTAAGCTGACAGAGACACTAAGGAAACCAAGGATGATTGTCCTATCCATATGAAAGCTGTCTGATCTGGTATGGCTCAGACCTTCATTGCCAACACTGTCTAATCTGGTATGGCTTAATATTTCACTGACAGCTATGAGTCTCTCCTAACATGGCATCTGCCTGACACCTGCAGCAGGTCACTCTCTGGGTTTGGTTTTCTCAACTGGGTAAGAAGAAGGTGGGGATCTACCATTTACCCTTGTCATAGTCAGCTCCCTGTCTGTTGAGGTTTGGATTTCCCTTCTACAGGGCAGGAGACCCATGAGAATGGTTGGCTCCTGGAAACTAATTAAGCCTAGTTGCTTCTAAAAAAGTCTTGGAGGATTTTCCAGTTGGGATGACTGTTGCTCAGTGCTGGATGTACAAATGTGCTCAGTGGGCTGCAGTCAGCTGGCAGCTTTTGCCAGCCAGTGGAGGAATGGGAGGCATGAATTTGTGAGTATTCTGTTTGCATTCTCTCACTTTCATGGATACTAAACTTGTGCTCCTGTGCTTTCCTATGTAGCCATTGAAGCAGTTTATGCAGACTGGACAGAGTCCATCAGAGAGTCAGTTAACTGTGATGGGTAGTGCATAGAACGCTACACTGGGTAAGGACACTACTCATGGCCCACATCATGTTATAGGACTCAAACCAGGTCTTTTTGCATTCCAAAATTGGAAAATTACTGTAGCGATACACACTTTGCTTTAAAAACGAATGGTCTTGTGAGAAAAATGTGCCATGTGTTTGGCATTACGCAAGTCTGTTTTCAATCAATGTGTATTAACATGTTGGACTGTTCTTGCTTGTGAACATTAGATGTACTCAGCAGAAGATGATTTGAAGGAGGGATTTAGGTGCATCCCTCCTGCTGGTACCCATCTTGGACTCCTCTTAACTGTCATCATGAGTTAAAAGAGAAAGTAAGAAATAAAGTTAGAAAGTAATCACAATATTTTATTTAGTTAGTAATCATTACGTGCTGAATAAGAATTATGGAATTATATCTTTAACCTATTAAATAAAACATCTCTAGTAAAATTGCAGTGATGTAGGATGGAAAAATTTCCATTTTTTCCATGGAAATTTTCAATTTCATAAGTCCATTAGAACTAGTGAATGTATGTCAGTTGCAAATACAATATTAGTCAAGTTTGGCAATTTCAAAGTTATATTTAATTTTAGGCAATTAAGCATTCCATAAAAGGTTTACATAATATACATTTCAATCACATTTAGTGTGTTTTAATTTTTCTTTCTCAGGTAATATATTTATGGCATTTTAGGACAAAAATAGCCTTGTATACCTTAAGCTTTCTTTAGGAGAGTAAACATAGAGTGCTTTTTCAGGTAACAAAATGTTTCTGATGCAAAGTGAAAATTTTCTGATATAAATTACCTTAATTTGCATAGGAAAAATGTTTAGAGTAATTCAGAATACCCAGGAAATTCCAGTATCACTTAGCTGTTGATGTTGCTTAAATTTTCAGGTTATTTCTGACCAGCTTTATGATTTAAGAAAGTGTTCCATCCAGATGTGCTGGATTGCAGCTCTCATAATTCCCAGTCAGCATGGTCACTGGCTATGTTGCAAGGGAATGATAAGAGTTGTAGTCCAGCACTTCTGGAAGTCAGAAGGTTGGTGATGGTTGATTAAAACTATATTGGGAAATCTTGGATTGCATGTGTGCTCTCAAATACTTTGATACTACTTCATGCAATAAACAAAGGAACAATTGTAGGATAAACAAGGAATAATTGTATCCTGATTATCAACTTGAAAGCAGTGACTTTTAACATAAGGAGAGTCATGCTGGCCTATCTCGCCCAACATTCTTATCCCACAGAGTTCCCATAGGGAACTCACAATTATGTATTTATTAGCTTTTTATCCCACCCCATTAGCCATAAGGCTCCCTGCAGGGTACTATCACAGCAGTATCCCCTGTTCGAGTTCCCCAGCTGGTGGTATTGAGTGGCATGCTGCTCAATTTTATTTAAGTGTAATAGAACCATCATGAGTGCTATTTATTTATGGTGATACCCCTGTACTGATCATGTAGCAAAATCCGTAGGTGGTTACTAAAGCCAGTTCCTCTATCAATACAAAGAAATACAAGGAGTATTAAGAGGCTGCAAAGCAAGAAAAACCTGGACAAACAAGTGCCTTTTCAGGTGGCATTGGAAGCATGCCACAGTTTTGGTTACCTGGACTGCACAGGGGAAGGTTTCCAGAGGTGCTCCACTGGGCACTACTGAAAAGGCCTGCGATCAAAATATGACGGTGACAATATGTTGGTTGTAGAATGACCAGCAAGTTCTCCTTTAAAGATCTTAAAGGGTTAGGATCAGCTGGGCATATAAAAGGGTCATTGATAGCTTTATCATTCACGTATTTGTCCAATCTCTTTTTAACTATTGTAATTCTTATTGTTCAATCATTATTAAAAGATCAGGCATGACTTCAGGTTTGCATTCTCTTCTTGTGTTCATGTGTTCCTCTTTGCTTCTCACATAACCATTCTTCCAATATCTCCTGTAGTTGTGAATGCTAAGGCTAGTTAGCCTTAAACCAGAATTTGTAATCATTGTCAGGGACCATGGTTTGAACTCTGGTTTAAAGCTGCTTGTAGTAAGCAGTCAAGTTGGTTATCTGTCTTGTTAACTGTAGTTACCACTAAAACAGAACGGGAGAGGGACTTTGAGTGAAAGAGGCAAGAAGCAGCACATGATGAAGAAACAGGAGTGCACTAGCTGTGATGTGGACAAATGATTGTACTTCCATGTTGGTTAATATTATCTTTGTACCTTAATGTATTTGGCACAGGCACATACACACCTTTGGGTGTGTCAAGAGTAGTGGTGGGGGCAAACAGTGCAGTAACCATTTAGCATGTTCAGTGGCCACAGAACACTGATTGTTTGTTGTAGAATGGGGAAGAAAATGGAAAAAGATGGAAGTGGGAATGGAATGGAGGATCCTGGAAAGGAGTATGACTAGCTGACCAGAACCTTGAACAGGAGAACTCTTACACTACAGGAGGTTTCATGTGTCTCTTTCTGGACTCTGTGCATTCACCCACTTACAATGAAACACTCAACTTTCAATTTCTAAGGGGAAACTGAGTACAAAGTACTCTTGATTTTTTATGTTTAGATTTGCTGAGAGACAAATGTGTTAAAAAGACGGCTCAATTTTACCTAAGGGTAAAGTCATATGAGCAGTATTGAATGGGCCAACTGACCAGCCCCATTTGTTCGTTTCAAGTTAGTTTTGCAGCCATGAAAGCCCCACTGCTTCAGCAGTACTTCCTACATGCACACGGCCCAAGTAGGATAATGCACTAGGATTAAAATAGATAGAAGAATTACGTATGTACACTCTTCAGAGACAAGCTTAGCTGTGACTCCCTGTTGGGTGTGTACTTTCTAGCAATCCTGGGTGGGTTGCTGAGCAGTGCATGAAATGGCCTTATAATGCCAATAATACAGTTTATGGATTTATGCATGAAAGCCAAAGTAGTTTCCAGTGTGAAATCTGAAGGCTTGCATTCTCCTCTACAGCAAAAAAAGGCCAGCCACACCTTTGTGTCATCTGTCCTACAAAATAAAGGGGCTGGCTTATAAAACAAAGAAATCTTATGTCTCTCTTGCATACAAAAGGAAAAATGGTGTGATAAATAGACTAGGCACATCCTGGGAGGGATGTCTGCATTGTTTTATCCGTTACAATGGCTATGTAATCCTTTCATAATCCACCAAATTGGGATGATACATTTGTACGCAATGGCATGAACAAAGACTGTGTTTCTAGGATGGCAATTAGAATTGGTGGGTTCTTTGCTTGTCTCTTCTTTTCCATTTTCTCCTTTTCTCTCGCTCTGTGTGTGGGTGGGTACTTTAAGAGTCTGTTTTATTACCTCTGTTGTTTAGTTAATAAGTAGCAACAGAGGTAATCGGCTGCTCTGGAGTTCTTATTGTGAACTTGCATATGTTTTGTGGCTCAAGAACACCCATATTAGGCATTTCCAAAAAGATGAATACTGCAAATTTATATATTATGCAAGTAACACACATTTTGCCTTATTAAATAGTTTAAGAGATAGTTTAGTGATGTACATCATCCACAAGATTAGGTTTGGACCATGGTTTGGCAGTTTGGAAAATAACCTGATTTAACTTGTACCAAGGACTTCCTCTTCAACTTGAGTCTAGAGTGAAAAATCTAGATTGTTTTGCCTTCTGTAGGCTGTTCTTGGATGAGAACTATCACATCATAAACCAGCAAGTTCTAGAATTAACTTGTATTAGCCAAAATCTCTTGACCTTTGCAAAGGATGTAGACACTCACCTTTTCAATTTAGGTTTTAAACTAAGTAGTTTCAGTATCTCAGTGTTTTAACTATGTTAATGTTCTTTTGTTCTTTTAAGATGTTAACTGTCTTAAATGGCTATTAACTGATAATGCATTATGTGGATGCTAGTAATAAATAAATTGGGATAACCTATAATTTGAGCCAGTGCATATAAGACAACCCTAGTACAAGCAGGTTGGTGAAATAACTTGGAAGACTCCTCCATCCCATTGGACCAAGCCCCTTACTATCCCCATAATCAATTAAACATCCTGTAAAAACCAATACAGCACTTGTGCATTTTATAAAAGTAAATGTTCTTTGTTGGCTGGGTTTTACTTTGCAGTTGATATCTTTGTCTTCCATTCAAGTAGTCTTCCATGTTATTGGAGGCTTGTAGCTGGCTGAGTGAGTCCCCTCCCCACATGCCCCCAGCCTCATATAACTTCAAGGAGGTGCCTTTTTAGATCAAATCCAGAGACCTAGCTACAAAAAAGGCTAAATAGACTAGAGTACAGCTCTGTGATTCAGAGCTGTACAAATGCCAATTAAATAACATTCTTTTACTGAGCCCGGCAGGGTGGGCTTTGGTGATTGATGTGAAAAACAGTACATTCCTTAAAAATAGCACCAGTAAGAGTTAACAATGTAAACAGCAGGTACTTTAGTTCTGTTTTGTCCATAGCACAGGGAGAAAGCTGCAAACTCCCTTTGTCTCCTTCAAAAAATAAACTGCAAGAAGCCAATTAAAAATAAGCAATATGGTAAAATGAGACTTAAAGCAAAGTTCTCAGTTAATCCTTTTATATTTATATTAGCTTGTGGTTCCCAATTTATTTATTTATTTCAACGGTGTGGGGGGACGGGTTCCTGTTTTACATCTTGTTCCAGAACTGGTTAGCCAGATTCAACAATGGTCAGGTCCAGCACCACTCAATCTGATTATCCATAGGTATCCACATACTGGAAAGCCTAGTAAAAATTCCCCCCCTTCCTTTTGAGTTGATCTTATCTGTTGTACTGAGTTCTTGGACATGGTTTTGAAAGGTAAAAGTCCAGGTATAAATGCTGTGGCATGAACAAATGGTGAGGAGGTATGGTTCTAGATTTCCAAAAGCCCACAGTGAAGCTTAGAAAAGGCTAATCTTTAATTAAAAAGCCATGGAACTGAAGGTTCTCATTCTTCTTTAAACAATCACTTCTTATCCTTGGTATGCATACATCACAGAATTAAGCCTTGTCCTCCCCAAAAAGAATTGTTGGATTTGTAACTCACGTAGGACAAGTCTTGATGTCACAGAGTTTGGTACTCCTTTGCAAAATGATAATCCACGTTTTATGTTAGTGGTGTAGTTTTCAACATGTTAAACAGGGAATCTCAACTTTTTCATAAGCTCTTCTCTTCACCATATATTCAGAAAAGCAATTCTGCTTTCCAAGGGAGAAATAATGGGAGCAGATGCTTAATGTTACATTTGATCCTATCTCTTTTGCCCATGGGTGGTATCTGGGTAACTTTTATTATTGACAGAATGGTCTGCAACCACTCCTGTGCACTCTCAAAATATTGGTAGGAGGTTGGAGGATGGTTAATTGGCTTCAAAGTGGAGGAAATGAGGGGAAAGTTGTGTTGCATGAGTAAAAGTCTGTTCAGGCAAGGTTTC
The DNA here is from genome assembly GCF_004798865.1 of Varanus komodoensis. Lineage (NCBI taxonomy): Eukaryota > Metazoa > Chordata > Lepidosauria > Squamata > Varanidae > Varanus > Varanus komodoensis. The sequence goes on along the minus strand of NW_025335550.1, from coordinate 19,610,611 downwards.
ACCCATTTCAGTGGGTTTACTCAAAGTAGGGCTAAAACTGGATATAATTCATAACTTTTTAAAACGCCAAAAAAGGTTAAGTTCTGTGTAACATGTACATTATATGCATTTGCCTGCCTGTCCTTATTTTGTAAAGTTGTTTAATTTGCTTGCTGACCTTTGGAAGTCCTACTTAGCTTCCCTGTTGGTAGATCTTGAGATTTCACTATTTCCATCAAGCAGTGTTACATGCAGGACATCAAATTACTATTTTCTCACTTTACCCCATTCAGCTTTTTATAGTTAATTGATAACCAAACTACTGCTAAGACTTCAACTGGCTAATAACATATAGCAAACAAACATAATAATGTCACACAGACCAGACAGAAAATCTCATACACAAAGGTTCACCTTCCTTAAACAAATTAGCCTGCATTGCTCAATACAAGTCCAGAATTATCAGTGGAGTTTGCAAAATTTGAAAAGTCATGAATATTTCTTCTGGATCTAGCTCAAATGTTACAAAATCTGCCTGGAAGTATTGCTGCGATTACAAAGTAAAAGAGGATCTCCAATAATAAGGTAGTCATTACAAGGTTATTTCCCAAATACATCATTATGATTTGGGGTCAAGAAATCCATTTGGCAGCAACACAACACCTGACAAATAATAATTTGATAACAAGCTAAAATTCGTGATCAAATGCCATGCAGTGTGCATCACTATTATCCACATGTGTCACTTCCTCCCTGTCACAGATGTAAATGTGTCAGGAATGATGGTAGTAGTAATTTGGGCACACTGGTTTTATTAGTCAGACTGACAAAGATGGTTGCAGTGGCAACTAAATCAGGGTAGTATCTTGAGTCACAAATAGGACAGAGAAAAGGAAGTATTTTTCCATACAGTGTATAGTTAAACTGTGGAATTAGGTTTAACAGGGATGTAGTGATGGCCACCAGTTTGGGCGGCCTGAAAAGGGAACTTGGCAAATTCATGGAAGAGGAAGCTAGCAGTGGCTACTAACCTTGTTGGCTGTGAGCTAACTTCATTTCTATAGGTGGCATACCTTGCATGCTCCAGCTGCTAGAGTAGGCAGAGAACTTGTATCTATCTTGCTTGAGGGATCCTGTGAGCAGCTGGCTTGCCATTGTGAGAACAAAGTGGTAGACTGGAGGGACCATTGGTTTCATTTGGCACGGCTTCTTAAAATCCACAGAGTAGCTTCAAAAATATGAAAACACAATAAACCAAATTTAGAACATGCAAATTGAAAGATACAAAATTATTGAAAACCAGGGCTTCTAGCTTTAGAAGGCCAGTTGAATCTGATAATATAGAAATCCATCTCTCCTTCCAAGTTGGAATATTGACTTCTAAAGGAATGCCAGGATGCATTGCTGGCATAATCACAGATTGTCCAAATAGCTTTAAAACTATATCAGAACCTATGTTTTGTGTTACTTTCATTACAAGAGAGATGGTTTTTCTTTATCCATTGCTGATATAGCTAACATTAGAATTAGGTCAAGTACAAATATGCATCTCGAGTGCTACTTGAAAGGCTAATCTTTTCATTGGGAGTGCTTAGTTTGAAATAGGTTCAAGCTAATTATTGAATTTATGGGATACTGTCACCAATTGGTGCTGTTCTGGAACTGCATATAATATTTTGTTCTGTTTATTTAGAGAACTGTATTGAGCCTTTTGTGTTGCCCTTATCACTGCTAAATCCTGCTGCACAGTGGACTACTTTTAATGATCTAAGATAAGGTGGGTGTACGTGAGATGTGCCAGGATTGTTAGTGTGTGTAACAGCATGAATATGCAGTTGTTCTGAATTTGTGCAACTGCTGAAAGCTGCTTTCATGGTGTTTTGATAACATGTCCTCATCCTTTACAGAGGCAATTGTATCTGTTTAGAATCCATCTGATAATAACATAGACCAGTGATTTTCAAACTTGGTTTTCAAACTTTGTACCCTGCATCACTGTCAGATGTTAATGCAGAGAGTGTTACAGTGTTCTGCACACTGATCTAAGTAGGCATGGGGAAACTGTGTCCCTCCAGATGTTGTAGGATCATCTGGTCATGCTTATAGGAGTTTAAGTCTAGCAAGTGGAACATCAGAGGTTCTTTATCCTTGGTCAGCATCAGACTTAAAAAGGCACAGGTTCTTCCATCGTTTAAATAGTCTGGGATGTGGTGGTCCACTGATACAATAGCTCAGCGTAATCTCTGTCTGCTCCCTTTTTGTACCTTTCGAGAAGGAACAGCTTTGCCAACAATTCCACTGGGGAAATGGCCTCTGTGCAGAGTCCTTGCTGCAGAGTTTTGTGCAGTGGGCAGTGGTAGTGGAAGGGTGCCATGCAAGTTGAAACAGCATGATAGGTTTCTGCACCATGCATCATTGTTCCTGAGCAGATAATTGTAAGCTCTGTCTCTGCAGCCTGCAAAGCTTTTGCTTGGTATCAGTATCGGCATATGATAGTGTTCTGGAAACCAAATCCATGTCACAGTTTAAGAAGATGACAACTTAAATGCTCAAGACAGTATTTTTCATGCTACTGTAGTGCGAAGCCGTTTCATGTCATCTTCCCATTAGTGGGAGAATAATTGTGGTGAAGCTGATGTATGTACTGGCAGAAGGATGTGACAGTCAAAACCAAGCAGGTAGGATTACTTATTGTCTGCTGTGTTAAAACCTCCTTGCTCTCTTTGTTTTTGTTGTAGACCAGTCAAAAGATGTGACATACTGCAGCCCAGAGCCACAATATCGTCTGGGCTGCACAGATGAAGTACAAGGGAGAGCGTACAATAGCTGCTTCCATGTTATCAGTCTCTACTGATTATATTGTGAAGCATTGGAATAGGTGATCTCTAGTCAGTGGTGCCATCTCTCGAGTCTCAAGCTAAATAATTGCTTTCTTCAAGGCATCCCCCTCCCCATTTAGATTCAAGGCAGTTTACTAAGCCCAAGAAGTTGTTGCTGCAATATCTAGGGACTCATCTTGTGTTGCCCTAAGTATGTTCCCTGACCATAACTGCTGTTCTGCAGAGGAGCTGCAAGTTGATATGAAGGTCTAAGAGGAAATGTTTCCATCTAAGAGCGAAGAGGTATTAGTTGCATTATAATTTATCTTACAATTCCTTCCTGCAATTCCACACATCAGCAACTATTATCAGGTTTTCATCATATGCAAATTTAAATATAATTAATAAATTGGTCACTAACCAGCAAACATGATTTTAACCAGTTGATTAATGTACATACTGCTTTTTGGTGTTTCAGTAACAACTCCTATCCCTCAAGGAGCTTAGGATCCAAATTTTAAGCTCTGCCCTTAAAGGAAACTTGGAAATAATTTTAGGTTTAGATTTAGAAGCATATTTAGGGATCTTTCAGTGAGCAACAGCAATGTAGCTTATGCATAGCTTTTTCTACTACTGCATTGATAGCAATGGTATGCCAGCAAAAATGGGAACAGTGAGTTCTTTCAAACAGACAGGCCAGAAACTGCTTTATGTTAATAATATGACAAGTCTGAATGGTTCTTGGAATGGTTAAAATAAACTAGAGTGGACAGCCAGATTCCTATTGATTGATAGTGCACTTTAAGCCTGAACCTAAATGGCTAATAAAACAGGGTGGCCATCTGCCCCCATTATTTAGAGGAGAGCCTTTGACTTCCTTGTTTTGTTGTTCAAGGTGACCACCTCTCCCTTACTTTATTAGTTTGCCCCCTAGGGGGACCACCTGCTCCTCCTTTAGACACTCATATAAACAACACTATCAATGTATGGAAGAGAATGGTTCTCCAAGGACTATGAAATATTTTTACTGAGAGGGAGGTAGAAAGCAATTGCAAAAGAATTGTCTGCTTCCAAACTGTTAAGCTTGTGCAGTGTAATGGCTAACAGCATCTGCTGCAAACCAAGAGGTCAACAGTTCAAATGTTGCCTCATCCTCAAATTCAGTTTAGTGACTTCAGAGAGAGCACCTTCCTCTTTGCATCAGTCTTCCTTATGCATTATGATGATCCTGGCTTAACTTAGAAGCTTGCTGTCAGGCAGGCTTCCCAGAACCTGGCCACCTCCAGATGTTTCAGCCTTTAGCTGTACCTAACATACTCAGGGATGATGGGAGTATAGTCCAAAACACTGGGTTGGAGCCAATTTGGAAAAGGCTGTTAAAACATTTGTAAAGTTATTATATATAAAGCACATTAAATGCGCCACAAATGCTAATTATGGTGTTTGGGACATAAAAAGACAATTAGTGGGCACTGACAAATGTTACATAATGCAGTGGTGCAACTAGGTAATTTTAGACAGTGGACTCCTGGGGTGGGGGATTAAATGGCAACATGTATTACTTCAGTTTGAACTCCTATATCTCTCCCCCCCCACCCCATCTGTGCTTTAAAACTGTTTCTACATTTCTGACATGTTAGAACAACAAAAAGACTGTTTGCAAATCCTAATTTAAAAAATTACTCTGAACATGTGCAGTTTTGCGTTTTAGACTCAGTTACTTCACAGCTCCATCACAAATGCAGGAATAAAATGGAGTTTGCTTCTATGCTTCTCTCTGTATAGTCAAGGAGACAGTGGGCTTTGAGGTCCTGGATAGTGGCCCTGGCAGTACAGTTCCTCCCAACTCTATATAATGCAGCTGCAGGGGTGTAACGAAATCTCCACATCCTTTTCTTCCAAGGAAGAGCAGCTTCAGAAGGGATACTTACTCATTTCCCCTGCCACTTTTTCAGGGTCCAAGCCAGCTCTTTACCTTCACCAACAGACACCTAAAACTCCACATGATAAAATACAGCTGGAAAGAAGTCACAGTAGAAGAGGGGCAAGAGGGAAAGTTCCTCCTTAAAACCTTTTTTCCAAATTTCCCTCTTTCGAGCTGCTTTTCTTTGGAAAAATGGTTTGTCAGAGTTTTTCTAAAAAACACACTTGCATGTAAGGTACTGTTCACATTACGTTTGCATTGTTTCAGGAAACTGTGCAAAACAGTCTTGTCTCAAGGCAAGATGGTGACTGCCAAATCTGATGCCATGTATTATATCCTTGTTGTGGGAAGTGGGTATATTTAGATTATTCTCTCTCTACATAATACTAGGTTACTTCTACAAAATGACATGTCTTTACACAATCAAATTGAAGGAGAGTGATCAGCAGTGGCTTTTGGAGAATTCCATTGAGGAAGGAACAGTTAGTGAACTGTTATGAAGGTCAAATTCTGAAATGAGCTCATTCAGACTCCTTTTGCATGTGCACACTTCATCATAGTGGTATTCTTTGAAGTTACAAATTGTGGGGTCCATCAACACTTGAGACCCATTCACTATCTGAAATGGTTGTTATGGTCTTATCCCCATGGGAACTACTAGAAGACTGATTTGTGTGAATCACAGAATTGCTACACCCAACATTTCATGCCAGTTATTATACTGCAGTCCCTTAGTGTTACCCATAGGCCAGAAATGTGTTTTCAGATACTTCCTCAGGGAACTGGCATTATTCTTAATCCAGACTTAAGCTGTAAAAACTTCAGTGGACTGCTTTGAACTCTAAAGTTCTACATCTCTTTGAAATGAGCTCTCAGAGGAAATGGAGAACTGCTTGAGACTTAATTTCTGTACACTACTCTAAGTTGTCTTAATGAATACTGCATACATATAACTAACTGCACTATTTGAATACTTCATGTCTTCTTCCAGCTGAGGAAAAGCAACTTTGAATAATCATGTCCTGTGCATCACGCAGCACATAGTGTTATTGTTGGGGATTAAGTGAGAAATTTGGCATAATTCAGATTGCTACAGGAATATAGGCAGTCCCTGGGTTACGAGCGAGTTCCATTTCTGAGAACGGCTCTAACTCAGATTTATAAGGAAGTTGATCATGTATATAAAACAGATATAAAACACTTAAGAAACTCTTCCATATACAGTTGGTCTTCCACATGTATGGGGGTTAAGGGTGCAGGGCCCCCACAAAAATAAAAAAGGTAAATATTCCCCCCCTGCAAAAAAAAAAAAAAAAAAAAAAACCTCACCAGTGGTTCCTCTTTGCAACAAGGAAATGCTGGAGAGATTTCCTGCTCTGGATGGGGAGGGCAGGAAAGTGTGCTTTGGAGGCCTCCCTCTCTTCCCTCTTGCTTTGGAGGCCCTCTTGCTCCTCTCTCTATGGTTCTCTTTCTTTTCCTCTCTTTCTCTATGGTGATTATGATTTTCTGTGGTAGGCTGCAAAATTTCAAAAGGTACAAACCATTTGTCTTTCGTTTGAGTTTTTAAATTAATAGACTTTATGGCCATTCATTTATAACTTGGACATTGTGGGTTATTCATAACTTGGATGTTTGTAACCTGGGGGCTGCCTTTATCCTTTAGTTGAACCACTGGATCCTCTCTAGAGCTCTTAAAATTTAAAAAAATGGGATCTGTTAGGTTAGCTATTGGGTTACATTGCCCAGAATCATCCATCTTTTGCCAGTTTATATCCACTGATGTTTGTAATGAGTTGCTTGTAGCAAGTCCTCCTAACAAACAGATTTGGTACTTGGCCTAACTGGTACTCGTAAATGGCTAATGCACTCTCCTCTGGCATTGTGGCTAAAGCATTTTATCTGTTGGGTGTTACTGATGTTGCTGCAAAATGCATTTAAAATGCTTGCTTTATTATTTACCTTTCTCCCTATTCCTTATTGGCGGATAACAGCAGCTTTCCATTCTTCTTGGTAAAAAGTTCTCTATGTGACTCCCAAATGTTCAACAGTATCTGAGAGCACAAGTGCAGTCTAAGATTTCTCAATACAGTTTAAATCAACCATCACCAACCTTCTGACTCTTTCTCCTCACTTTATTGTTTCCAACATTTGATAAAGTTGCCCCTGGGAAAATAATTAAAATATTCCTTTCTTTAGCTCAGCACAAGAGCTTCCTCAGACCTTGCTTAGAATGGGCTGTATGTTTCTAGCAGCTGTGAATAGCTTATTGGCAGAGAGAGTGGAGTGCTTCAGTTTGATCCTCAAACTTATTTTGTAGTTAGTTGTTGAAGATCTAATTTTGTTAAACCACCCACACAGAAAATAAGGCCTTAAATATATCTAGGGTAAACTTTCATCTTTTTTCATTTTTGCAGCAATATGCCATGGCTGGCTTACTTGAGCTGAAGTTACCTATTTTGAATTCATGAGCTCAGGCATAAAAGATGGAAAGAAACATGATAGGATGCCTCTGAACATTCCTAAGCACCACATATCTAGAACTGTGGGAAGGACTTCTATGGGTGTAGCTTTCAGACAGATTTACCTTAGTAATGTGTGGTTGTAACTTCCTTCAAAGAAAATTATACATATGTTCCTGAACATGCTGTTCTATACATGTGTAAATTGTGCGTTTTCTCAAAATGCACATTTGTTACGGGACCTTTTCACTTTGACAGTGGGCTGTCTAGCAGGAGGAACTTGTTGATATACTCACACAATAACTTCTTCAAGAATGGGGGAATGTATTAAATACAATACATTAAACACAAGAAAGAATTTAAAGTATGACCTCATCAGTCGAGAAAATTAACTCAGTAGAATGAGTTCTTTAGAAGAGGAAAAAAGGCCAGATATAAATGCAATGTAATGATAGTAATATATTCATTTGGACTCTTGATCATTCTAACACACATGAATATACAAGAAATCTTCAGTGGTACAAAGAGAACTAGATTATGAGAAAATTAGCATAGTTCTCTCAATAGCCAAATCTGAGGGTCCTAGTGGTTAGAGGAAGGTTGCAGACCTGTGTGAAAACTCTGGACCAAATAGATACAGACTCTGAGTCTGATGAGGTCATAAGGTGGGAATTAAGTAAATTGGAAGGATATGCTTTTTATTGGGAAATAAAATGTAACCAATATAAGATTGCGGATACAGGGCTTGACCTGCCTTCAAACATCCAATGTAAGAGAAGAAGAAGATCCACACAAGCCTAGAAAGTTCAGTATAGATTATGGCCAAAACTAACTGTCATTAAATAAAATCATCATAGAATTAGCAGTCATAACAAAGTCAAATCCTTCTAAAAATAAGTATGATAGCTACAAGGTACAGGAAATATTTTCTAAGAATGGGATTTCTAATATTGGATCTTTCTCCCCTTGGTGATTGGCTATGACTCCATTTACTATATATTTGTAAGCTTTGCACACTTTGGACCCCCTTGTGTTATTTATTATACAATGTCTGTACTACTGTGGTCTTTTTCCTCTTTTTTCACCTATCCATAAAATGTAAAAGGCAGGGGCACATGTAACTATCTTGGGTTTTTTTTAATGGCAAAAGATGAGGAAAGCATGGAGCTTTAAGAATTAAACATTACTATGAACAATGAGGGTTGTTGTCTTAATTCTGAAATTACAAATCTGATCCTGGTTTCATAATTAGAGCTTGAACAAAGCTGAGTACCAAATCTAATGTAAATATATTAATTTATCCCTCTCAAAACTGACATATGCAGTTTGCCAACAACTCACATGCCACAACAATAGTTGTGTTTTCTTTCTGGTGGGAGGAGATGCCAGCTCGTGCAGGCTTTGTTTGAATAATGGCATATTGTTTCACAGTTCTGACAACTAGACATAATTGTTGCTCTTGCACCCCAGAATAATTCATTTGAAAACATGAGCACAGAAGAAGAGTGAAAATTCCCATACAGTGTCTGTAGAGCAAAGACACTATTTTAGTATTTTTACTTGTTTTTAGTCCTCTTCTAATTTTTTTAATTAAATGTGTATCTCACAACAAGGGTGAACCTTGCTGGGTCCAAAGACAAACAGCAAGTGCTGAAAGAAAGAGTGTTTCTTCCATCTTCCACCTCGCTATTACATTGTCTTTTGAATCCACTGCTATGGCCACCTCACTAATTTCCTGAAATGTATAGAGGCTGGGCAGTCCTAGTAACAGAGGCAAGCATTAATAAATTGAATGATGGTTGAAAGCAGAAATTGTCTTTATACCATATCCCAAGACAAAAGCAGACTATACAAGGTCTGGATGGATGAGGTTTATGAGTGTGGAAAGGCTTAGAGGAGTAGCTATCCTTACAAATATGCATAGAAGGGAATCAAGAAGATGGAAGGTTGCTGCATTGTTTGATCGGCTAGCATGGGAGATTTCACATTAGCTGCTGTCGGTTTCTGTAGCATCCATGTAATCTTGTTTTATTTTTATATCTGTTTCCAGTAATATTACAGTAGCAGCTGAATTTGAATTGACCTGCAGAAAGCAAAGGTGTAGAACTTGATCCAGGAATTAAGACAAGCACAACCAAATCAATATAATTCCAGAACCAATTCATGTTTTTTAATATTTATTTATTTATTTGATTCTCAGGTCTGTCTAGATGACAAAGATCCAACAAGCAAAGCAATTTCTTTCTTCCTGGTACAATTTATGCCCTTCCAGTGAAATCAAATTTGGGTGCTACCTCAATTGAATGATACAGAGTTAGTAATAAAGAAGTTTTTGGAAGATATAATTGGGTTACTGGGTCTCCCAAGCCAGCAGACTCTTTATGTTACTAGTGCATTTACCAAGAACATTTACCAAGAGTTCACCCCAAAATAGGCTGACAAGTGGTCAGATTCACGGTGGATGAGGGATCCAAGCTCTTGTCTCAGACCACCAACAACTTCAATGATGATAAAAATTTGCATGGAAGTTTCTGTTGCATACAGTTAGTCTGGAGTATTAGATATTATTGGTTGAGAAGCATTCTCAGGTGAGTTCCTTCAAATGGAGAAGAATGTTTTGGACCACTATAGAGGTTGAATGGAGCACTTCACCTTGTATTCTACTTCTTCAGAAGATTCATCTTAAATATCTTTAGTGAGAAACCATACTACATTTCAAAGGGCAGTAGAAAACTTAGGTTCCACAAATTCAAATTACACTAAGAAATTTCCACTTAATGTTTTTGTTGCACAAGCAGTTGCCTGTTAAGATTTCACATGCAGTTGTGAAAGCAATTGCACAATGTATTGTACATTTTATGCAATTTGTAGCACAATGGGTTAAACAGGCATAATACAAAACCACTTATGCAACCATGCTTGTGCAAATGCAACTTTAGTTGGAGTCTGCTTTTTGTTGTTTGTTTGTACATAGTTCAGAACATAGTTTCTTGTTTTCTTTCCAAGCATGTACAGGGTTGCACTCTTAAGTAGTTTTGCACACCTGTTTTATAACAAGTCTGTTGAATTTTCTATTCAGGAGAATCCACTGAGTACCAGACCAAACCTTTCTCCTGTAACTTTGATAGGATACCTGGGTTGGAATATCCATGCAGCCTGGTATTGCAACTTTGCACTCAAGTCTTGTTAATTTCAGTGAGAATTGGTGTGTTGGTTGGTTTCAGTAGGAGATGGATTGGACTTTCGGATGGATAAGAGCTTATTTGCTTGAGCCATTAATTAAGGCATGATTGATAAATATGCAGTATAAAGGTGACTGTGCTTCCTCCCTATAAATTAATAATGTGTAAAGAATCTGTTTTGGGGCTAGGAATACATCAGATCTTCTCAGATTGGCTCCCTGGACTATGACCAACTTATTGTCTGCCCTAAGTCTGCCTTACATGGAGAGCATTCTCATGCTCAATTCAAGCAATCCTGTGAGGCCAGCTTGTCCACATACTGCCCGCATGTCCATAGTGCACGTGCAATTCTGCTTCCACACATGTGGCTTGTGGGTTTTGTGTACTCAGTGCAAAAAATTGCTTGCTTCATGCAAGAAAAGGGTCTTCTAGCATTCTGAAGGGGTCATGGAGTGGATCTTGGCTTGGCTTGATTCTTGGCCATGGCTGAGCATGGGAAGGAATTCTGGTGAGCACAAGAGAGCCAAATTCTAGCCAGATCTTTGCATCCCTTCTATAAATCACTCTCCTTGCTTGTTTAAAGCCTTTGTGGCTGACAGGAGCAATTGCAGGAGTCCCTGATAGAGAACTGGAAATCTGCTTCATGCTATTTTTTGTCAAGATCTGGTGTAACTGCTTGAACCTTGTTATATGGATTTTGCTGCTCAGCTGATGGCAATAAACATACTGAGTTCTTAGTTTTCCCAGGTATATTCCCTTTTCATCTCTTTTATTGATCCAGTTGATTGTTGATTATCTAAAATTTGACTTGCAGCAATATACATTTCTCAAGTTTTTCAAATTATAATGGAAAAATAATTAAAGAGAATTGTTGAACACTCAGTTTACATGTGATTTTTTTTAGAAGAAAAGATTAGTCTCTGTTTAAAAAATGATAGAAGATCACAAGAGAAAAGTGGTAGAAATGATCTCAGATGGTTTGGTTCACCACAGAATCCCATGAATGTCAGATGATGTGTGTTTGTGTGTGTGTTTAAAGCCTCTTTCTATGTATGTGGGGGAAGGGTAAAAGAGCAACTGCTTTTCTGATTGACTGGTTCTTCTTTGAATTTTAACAGCTCTGAATTTAGTTATATCCTTTCTGGTCTGTGAACTGTAAATAAAAGATGGATTGTTTGGTAAAAGAGGAAGGTCTTTCCAATCCAGCAGTTCTCAAACTCCCCAAAAGCTTTTCAGAGATTTCCAGTGAGAAGTTCAATAGTGGTAGCCAGGCATTTCCTTGAAAGATAAGTTGATTACTCCTGCCAGTTCTCCTAAGACACACAGCCACAGGATTCTTGAAAGTGCACTTTCTGTTTATGCAGAGCAAAGGTAAGCTCAGACAAGTCTGGCTGGTATTTTGCGTGGACTTGGTGTCCACCTTACGATACTTTCCAAATTCTCCTGCAGCATGCAAGGCTTCCATCACAGTGCATGAGAACTTTCCTGAAGACAAGTCAGTAAGGAAAAGCTTCATTGATGTGAGAAAGTTTGAAACCCCCATTCTAATCTAGAGCAAAAGGGTTGCTGAACTTTATTGTAGGTTGTCTTTCTATGTCAAGGGGGAAAATGACTATATTTAAGCTTGCTCAAATACAAATAAAGGAAGAAGAGTTTCAGAGCTTGGGTACCACTGTTGAGAAGGACTTCTCAAATGTCATGATGCTCTCTTACCAAACACATGCCTGAAGTTGGCAGAACATGGATAACAAATACTCTCAAACTTCTGAATAATTTCTGCTGGAAAAGGCAGTTCTTCAGTTAACCTGGTTTGGGGTCAGAGTCAGCCCCTCATAGATAACTTGACTGATATTTTTCAGTCTTGCCTATTCTGTCCATACAGCTGTTTAAGACCCCTTTAGGTCCCAGTGATCTAGCAGAGAACATGGAATATTTTGGAACTCAGTCCTGGCCCTAATGCTCTAGGCAGGAGAGGAAAGAAAAGCTTATCCAGTGACTGCTTGTTCTTGCCTCATACTTAAGAGTCATTAGTGCAGTAGGACTAGTACTGAGTAGGACTAGTGGATCCTCCGTGGTGTAACCTTCTTCAGTCTGGTGCCCTGCAGATGTCTTAGAACACACTTTCCAGGATTCCTGCCTGTTGACCATGCTGTCTTATGTTGATGGGAGTTGTAGTCCAAAAGACCAGGCTGGGGAAGGCTGTACTTTGGCATGACAGAAGTAATTAAGGGAATCATACTTGCATTAGAAACTAGCTGTATGCCAGTGGTTAGCAGATGGCCTTACAGGGATATGGCACCACCAAAATGAGATAGTGAGTGCTAGTGCTATGCTTCAGAATGAACTAGTAAAGAAAAATAATGTAATTTCTGGCTTATTTTGATTTTCTATATTGTTACAATTGTAATCCATTTGTAAAGAAGCAAGGAATAGCCTCTTTATTTCTCAGACTGAATATTAGAGGGTTTTTTTTTTTTAAATCTTACCTGAAAACCAGCTGCACCTTCCCTTCTCTTCAACCTTCTTTTGCAGTGTTATCTTTTTGACAGATTTTGGAAACTTGAGAAAATGTAAAGAATTATGTCCTGTTCCTATATCAAAAGATCTATGGGAATTTGACTGAATATCTTAAAGGGAAACACTTGAGGAGGAAACTCTTAACCAGGGACATTGTTTGCTATTTTAAACTCTGAAAAGACATTGTATTCTATTTAGCATAACTTTCAACTACAAATGGAATTCTCGTATCAATCCTACACTTATTTTTACTTAAGCAAAATCAGCAAGCTTTCTTTATTCAGACTTTTAATTTTTTTTCAAGCTTTCTATTCATCTATTTTCTTAGGTGTAGCGTAGTGGTTAAGAGTGCGGGACTGAGACTCAGGTAATCTGATTTGAGTTCTAGTCCCTGCTCAGCCATGGAGCGAACCAGTTGACTTTGGGCCAGTCACAGTCTACTTCACAGGGTTGTTGTTGGAATAAGATTGGGAACACAGGAAGAGGAGAATTATGTAAGCTGCTTTGAGATCATTGGAGAAAAAAGGGTGATATAAATCAAATACATTTAGACTGTATTCCTGCCATCAAAAATAAACTTCTAAAGCTCCCACCCATCAACAGAAAACTCTGGAATAGTTCCACTCTTGTTTCCAAGGCAGCCAATCAGGCAACATGTGACCCAGCTAATGCGGGAGAATGCAGCTCTCATCAGCTCTAGTTAGTATGACTCATTCTATAGGGATCTTTGAGACCATTGTCTCAGTACCTGTTACATACATGTTACTTTCACTTTCTTGCAGTGTTTTATTCTTTTAAAGGTATTACAGGTTGGACGTTTCTAGTGGTGCAAGGCTGGTAAGAGAACACTACAAGTTCTGAGACTTATTTCTGTTTAAATGTTCATCAGGCTGTTCCCTGAATTGTTTTTGTTGCACTCATGAGCCACCTTCAGAGTGTTTGGAGAGGGAGAGGTGTATGGGTAACCACTAAATGAAGCTAAGTGAAGCAGAAGTTTTATTTGGGAGGCTGGAGTAGGGCTGAGGGAGGAAAGAGGCTGCAAATCTCTTTGGAGGGGATCACTGGGCTGGATGTATAGCCACCAATTAAGTATGACAGCATTTTGAAAATGTCTTGAATGGCTCAATTCAGAGCTGTGGGTGGCACCATGTCCTAAGGCCTCCATGAAGTCTGTGTCACATACAGGAAAAGAAAATTCATCGGAGGGAAAGAAGCACAGAAATTCATGACCTAATGGAGAAACTCCTTTAGGTACAAAGAAGCCACAAAAACATTGGCATTTTTCACAGAATATACTTTTATATAATTCACTAAGGTTGAGAAGAATACATGACAAACTCTTGAGACACGGAAAAATCTATAGCATGATCTGTTAAGAAGATGAGTGATAACTTCATTTATTAATCTCATGTGGACCAAGTAGACTTCTTGAGCAATCAGAAAGACTGTTAAAAATTGAACTCATACATGGTTAACTTTAATTATTTACTATCTATTTTTAATTTGAAAAAAATTAATTGGAGAAAAGTTTTATTCCTTCATTCTGCCTATGTTCCTGCAAGGGACCCAAGGCAGCTTAGATAATCTTTTTCTCTGCTCTTCATTTTAACCTGGTAATAACCCTGAGAGAGAGGTTAAGCTGAGAGTCAGTGACTGACTGGCCCAAAGTCATCTAGCAAGTCCCATTGCTAAGTGGGGACTAGAACCCAGATCTTCTGAGTCCTTTCCCAAACACTCTAATCGTTATGTCATATTGACAATTTCATTTCTTTCAAACTTCAAGGTAAAGCCAAAGAAACTCTAGCAAATTTTGGTGTTTGTATTTAGCACTAACTTTTGTTCTGTTTTTCTCTGAACCTTTAGGAACATGAAGTCACCTAAGAAAAATTTCCATAAGAAGAGCTAGTGGATGAAGGACTTCTGCTGCAGAAATATCTCTTCTTTTCTTGGATATACTGTATCACCGTTCTAGTGCCTCTTTTGGTTCATCATTGGAAACCAGCAAGCTAGAGGATATGTCCATTGCACTCAAGCAAGTTTTTAATAAGGACAAGACATTCCGTCCCAAACGGAAATTTGAACCTGGAACCCAGAGGTTTGAGCTCCACAAACGAGCACAGGCCTCACTGAACTCTGGTGTGGACCTGAAAGGAGCTGTGCAGCTGCCCAGTGGAGAAGATCTAAATGATTGGGTAGCAGTGCACGTGGTTGACTTTTTCAACAGGATTAACCTGATCTATGGAACTATCTGTGAATTCTGCACAGACAGGACCTGCCCTGTGATGTCTGGTGGTCCAAAGTATGAATACCGGTGGCAGGATGATCTGAAGTACAAGAAACCTACAGCATTGCCAGCACCCCAGTATATGAATCTCTTGATGGACTGGATTGAGGTGCAAATCAACAATGAGGACATATTCCCTACTAGTGTGGGTAAGTTTACACTGGTGTCTAGGAATCACATGCTATGCACATTCAATAAAATGGGATGAATCCATGAGAGCTCCTGCCATAATGCATTGTTAGTCTTTAAGGTGTCATGAGAGTCTTCTGGTGTTTCTCCTATTTACAGATTTCCCTTAAATCTTGCTGAATGGGGTCTTTGAAATTTTGAAATTAGAGTTTTCCAATTTGAAATTCCAGATATTTTAAAATTTCAATTTGTCATTTTTGCAAGTGCTGCAGATACCCATGTGGATAACACTGGTCTCTGTCCTTTGGGATGTTAAACCAAAACAGCATTGCGAGTATAAGAAATGTGTGATTCTGTGATG
This sequence comes from Varanus komodoensis, assembly GCF_004798865.1. NCBI lineage: Eukaryota > Metazoa > Chordata > Lepidosauria > Squamata > Varanidae > Varanus > Varanus komodoensis. Next base: position 19,594,957 of record NW_025335550.1, on the reverse strand, counting down.
GCATTTCTGCCATCAGTGGATCTTCTGTTCTTTGACATAGTGCAGTATTACAATGTCTTAGCACATAGAGAGGTCCGCCTGGCGCCGTCGTTATTTGTTTTTCGGCGCCAGGCTAAGACCTTTTTATTTAAGCAACATTTTAAATGCTAAATACAATTGAATTTTATCTGGCCAGGGCGGCTTATTTTATAATGTGAGTTTTAATTAAGATTATTTTATATGGATTTTAACTTGTTTTATCTATGTTGTAAGCCGCCCCGAGGCTTCGGCGAATGGGGCGGCATAAAAATGTTTTAATAAATAAATAAAATAAATAAATATAGCACTAGTACAATTAGGGGCAAGTTGTTCCTAAAATAGACACAGAAAAGAGTAAGCCAAGTGCCTTGTTCTGGAAACAAGTGTTGCTGCTAATTTTGGTCTGTTGAGAACTGCTAATTTCCCACAGCAAGTGCAACACATTTCAGAATTATGAGGGCTGCATAGGATACTGTCCATTAGATCATATTTAGATACTTAAGGACTGGCAGCTTTGCTGATTTCAAATGTGGTAGCTTCACTTTGAAATATGAAACAAAATATAAATGTAATGTGCTCCCAAGAAACTATACATGTAACTATCTCATGAGTAATTGTGTGGAAAGGGGGAGAGCATAAGAAAAAACTAAGTTTGTTGGATAGAAATTGTACTTTTGGACAGTTGAAGCTGGGAAGAGTACTATAATCACTGCTATATATACTGTATAGGTCCAACCCTAACCTATTTAGTTCCAGGAAGGAAGGGGCATTTGCAGGTTTCTTTCCAGCAGGTTCCCAAACTCACTCATTATCTTTCCTTCTTTCTCAGCTTTCCAACAGTACTTTTCCCCTCTATATCAGCAAAATGGTTTCAGAAAGGAAAGCAGAGAGATTCAGGCTGCAAACCTTTACCCACTTACCTGGGAATAAGCCCCAGGCTTTGTTCAGACAAACAGTGGAGTTTGTTATGTTTTCTGTCAGTACTCAACAAAAGGAAGGAGCGCAATGACTAAGAACTCTAAACTGCTTCTTATCCTTGTTCCACAGTGCAATCCTAGCTATGTTTACTCGGATGTGAGCAAGTCTGCTTAAGGAACCATCAGTGTTGACTGGCAAGCAGTCTGTTATAATGGCCCAGATCCATTTGTATTCTTGAACAATCAGTTTAGATTGGTACTCTAATATAGTGGTTGAAGATCTTTTAAGATCAGGAGTTGCTGCTAGGCCTACTCTAAAGTAAAACTGTGAATAGGAGACAGGTGCAAAACACACTTTGAAGTAATGTTTGTTTTTGCCTCAACGCAGCCTTCACATGTAAGGGAAGTTTGTATGTTCTGAATGTGGGCACATGAGGGAGATCAACAAAGCTAGTAAAGTTATTTTGGTCTCTGAGACAAAAGTCATGCAAGCATTTCTCCTCTGCCCTGGCAGTGAAAATGGAATCATTAATAAATTAAATAATTAATAACTTGCAGCATTTTCCTGATGATCCAAATCAGCAGTTGCTTCAGGCGTTAAGGTGTGTGCATGCTGTGTACTTTTAGAAGGCCCTGTTTATAAACAGAGGAGTGGAGGAGATCTGATTTCAGGTCAAAACCAAAACCAAAGGGGAAGCAAATGTGAGCAAAAAACCAGCTAGTCTAGGGGATCAGACATAACATAGATCACTGGGGCGCCTGTCCCTTTATTTCAGCATGTGCCATTTTTCTCCAATTACATAAAAAAGCAACATATTTCAAAACAACTTTCTATACAGTAGACTTCTGTCCATGAAAGCTACAGTAAAGTTGAGAGCCTTTAAGGTGCCCCAAGGCATTGTAGCATTTGAATACAAAATGTCCAGAAGCCCCTATTCTCATATCTGCTCACCTTTCTCTAACCGAAATGCAAACCCCAGATGCCAGGGAGGACCATGCCCCTACCCTAATCTGGTCACATGGATCATGCGAAAAGGAGATCTACTTCATTTAAGAGCCAAGGCAGTTCAGACACACTCAAGCAACACGGGGCAAGCTATGGGCTCATACACTACCCTACCCCAAAATCAGACAATGCAGCTCATTCAAACACTTTTTGCAAGCAAACTCTTGTGTTTTTCGCTCAAGGAAGGGGCCTGGGCTAGCTTGGAGGAAGCAACAGGTGAGGAAGGCCTCTGGGACTCCATTTGATATGTGAATGACCAGGGCACCTGCTCTTCTTCTTGTCATGACCTTGCTGCTTACAGTGGGCCAGGTGACAAAAGCGTTTGGCCAGAAGCAGTAGGCTGTGTAGCTCTCCACAGTCAGGCATACTCCAAGAAAGCTGGGTTACAATTTCTCTGCTGAAAATTTGTTTTAGATTATTATTGTAAAATTCTGTTGTTCTTACTTAGGGGGTCAATAAGCAGCTGCCTGGTTCATTTTTGTGATTGAATCCCTACAGGGTCTGTTTGCGTGGGTGGTTCCCTGGTCCCCCTTCTATATGAGTAGCTTTAGAAGAACACACCTTCTCCTGTTCTCTCTGTTCCAGTACAATTTTTTTTAAAAAGCATAAACAATCAATTCATGGACCTCTGCCAATTTCCTCTTCCCTGGAGTCTATTTCTTCTGTTTTGGCAGTATTAATTAATCATTAGGGGAAGGACTTGGTGTCTGCCTTCGGTGAGAACATAATTGCCAGTGAAGATTGACCAGAGAATCTTTGTCTATAATATTTTGCAGGTTATCTGTGAGACAAAGGGACATTTGATGCAGAATAAAGCTGCTTCCTAAGTCTTCTAAACCTGGCCCTACTAATAGGAAGGAGTGTTTAGCAGCTAAGCTTTCTTTTCATTTTTATTCTTGAGTTGAGGGCTCAGTCCAGATCTTGAAAGCCCCCATTACCCCCACACTACTAGAGTCCTAATCTGGATTGAGCTCTATACTTGTGTATAAAGTAAAAAGGAATGTCAGGAGGATAGCTGCTGGACACAAATTTAAAGTAATGTCTGCGTTGGTTCTCAAAGAAGCTTATATAACTGGAGGGAAGGGTGCCTGTGGTTTTCAGAACTGTAGTGTTAGGCTGAAGGGCTCTCAGTGACTGGGCATATGTTCAAGTTGTGATCATTTATTGATGCAACACAAAAAGATTAACAAATGCCAGTCTGTTTTATCTTGCAGACAACGCAGGAATACTTTCAGGTAGAGAGATTTTTCTTTTTACAAACAGAATCTGGTGTTGGAAGAACAAAGAACCAAAGGCTATTCAGACATGGGACTGCATTTTTGCTACAGCTTTGAATGAAGGCCAAAACAGATGTGAGTTTATTGGCATACTTGTATCTATCTGTCTGGTCTTTTCTATTCTGTTCTAGTGTACAAATGGGTGGGGTGCAGTACAGATTTTTAGACCCTAGTGTGGAAGGTGGAGAATATTTTATTCCAGAAGAGAAGTGAAAGAAAGATGCAAATACTAGATTCAGATTTAAACTTCTAATTGCTTTCTCACTGAGAATAAAGTAGGGAAGCTGTTGGCCCGAAGTAACCTCCTGTATCCTTTTGGAAGAAAGGCCTTAGCATGGAAATATGTGAACTAAACATGACTGCTCTTCATGATTTTGCCTTTGTTTCTTTTCTGGAGTTGGGTAGCGAAAGACCTTCCTTGAAAGTACTGGTTGACAAATCTTGGTCTTCTGTGTGGCCTTTTGAACTTGTAGAAAATGCAAGTTCCTATAAAATAGGCTTCGTTAATTCTTAGAGTAACCTGTGGCTGCTCATGTTTTCCAGTGTATAGTTAGTTACCAGTTTTCCAGTTCACTCATTTGCTAGTTTTTGGATAGCAGGAATTGAGAAGAAAAAAGTCTGAACTTGGAGGAAATGAGTGAAACTGAAGGCCAGTGAAAATATAAGTAGTTGCAGAAGAAACTCACTGGAAGGAGGAAGCTGTTGTTCCATTATTCTCTGTTAGCTAGCAGAGGAGACTATTTCTATGAGTAGGCAATTTCAAGAGGTCTGAGGATCATTTTCATTCATTCTTCTGTGGGCTGCAGTCTGTGAAACAACCTGAAAGTGTTGGGTTTTTTTAAGGGAAGAAAAGGACAGCATCTACCTCTACTATTGACTTCTGAAAGGCTCAAATTTAGCTTCCTTTCAAGGTCAACTTGACCATTTTAATGCTCTGTTGCATCTGTGGATATGTAAGGTCCAGGACAGTGGCTGGGACCAGGGTGCTGGTGTGAGACCAGGTCCTACAGCTTAGAAGGACTAGAGGCTGGTGGCATGGTCAGCAGTCCAAGATAAAGGCCAAGGCAGCAGGCAGTCCAATATTATATAGGCAAGATAGGGAGCACGGGTCCTGAAACAGTCCAGAAGTCTGATGCCAGGGAAACAGTCAGGTAAGGGTGGTCCAGACAAGAGTGGCCTGGAGCACGGTAGGAACAACTTGGAGCAAGCAGGAACACCCAGGGGCAGGGCAAAGGCAGACTAGGATATGTGGGATCAAACAGGAGCAAGGCAGGAGCAGACTGGTACAAGGCAGGGACTAACCAGAGCAAGGCAGAAACAACTGGAGCAAGGAGGATTAGGCTGGAATATGGCAGTAACAACTGGAGCAAGGCAGGAATGAGGTTCAGGGCATCGTGATGCAGAGGCCAGAGCACAAGGGAGTCCTAAAGATTACTTGCATTGCTGTGGTAGTAAAGGACAGTAGTGCCAGAAAGCCTTTTATGCTGGTCTTCAGGACCTCCAGATGCATAGTGTAATTGCTCTTCAGTTGCACCCTGCAAGAGCCTTCAGGGATGCTCCTGGTTCTGCAGGCACTTGCAGGGTCACTCAGGCCCTGATCCTGACAGAATGTCATTCTCTTCATCAAATATGGCTGATCCCATGCAGCTCATGGGCTGCATGTTGCTCAGCCCTGTTTCAGGCAAACATGTGATGGTGAGCTGTTAACAGAAAATGAATACTCAGGCAAGAGGACTCTGGATAATCAGTGGCTGGGCAGCAGGAAACCAAGATGAAGTATTAGCTTCCAATGCTAGACCCTGCAGGCCCTTATGTCCTTTTACATTCCATGGAAAGGGAAACATTTCCAAATGGAAACATTACAATAGCCTATTTAGTACTATAATGAACCATACCAGAGCTGCTGTACTGCAAAGCTTGAGGGTTTATTCTTAAGAAAACTGGACAATAAGGTCCAGGAGTAGGGTGTTTACGTGAATAGTCTAGCAAATACGAAATAGCAAATTCTAGCAAATACGAAACTGTAATTCTAGGGCTACAACAGCTTCACTAAAACCAATGGCAGCAGAGACTGCAGGGACTGACAAGCACGGGAATGGTACTGAGCAGAGCTTTGGGCCTTCACAGCATGCTGAAATTGCTAGCAATGGATATCTCTTTCTCTTTTTTTATCCTGCCTTTTTCCTACAAAGGGCTCAAGGCAGCTTACATCATTCTCCTCCTCCATCTTATCCCCACAACAGCAACCCTGTGAGGGAGGTTGGGCTGAGAGTCTGTGACTGGCCCAAAGTCACCCAGTTGGCTCCATGGCTGAGTGGGGACTAGAACCCAGATCGCCTGAGTCCCAGTCCCGTGCTCTTTAACCACTGCACCACACTGGCTCTCAGTCGATATCCTTTTTTAGGTTGCCTCTATTCTTGACATGTGTATATCATGGCCATCTTGTGTGATTTGACCCTCAGTTTGTTCACCCAGATTCAGTTCTTTAGTCTTCTATGGTGTTCTTGCGACCAAGCTTGCCTTCTTCCCCTGTTCTATACATCATGGTTGGATCAGAGTAGCGGATTTAGATCTCCAGTTGCATTGTTGAGTGTTGAGATATTAATGGTGGAATTAATTTATCCTGATGTTAAGTACAGCTTCTCCTGTTTTGATTCTTTTAGAAGTGCATCTTTGTCTACAGATTTATGCTGCAGTTTCCATTAGCAAATGAATTTACAGAACAAAAGCTAGGGTGAAATTTTCAATGTCTGTTTGGAGAAACTGGATTCTTACTGGGTTAATCTTATTAAATCTACCCTCTTTAATATGCATCCATGCAGAGTATTTAGAGAAGGATTTCAAGAAATGCAGTTAAGTAGGGCTTTAGTTAAAGAACTAGTTGTCAAGGGATGGAAAATAATTTCTAGAAGATAACAGTTACATTTAGATTATGATGTCCCCTTTCCTCTTCTTCACATCACTGTCCCAGCACTTTCCTAGTTGATATAGCATGGAATACATTATAAAAGAAAGCAGCAGAATGAAAACTGCATTGGTAACAATTTGAAGTAAATCTATTGGCATTTTGGGCTATTTTTCTGTGTTTATTATTTATTGGGCATGTAAGACAACCCCTGATTTTTCACGGGGTGTCATATACATTGGTATAGTGTATATATATATACACACTAAAAAAACTTTCAGCTAAAACAGCAGAAGATGTTTAAAATATACTGTTTTTAATGCAAGTTCCTCTGAAAACTGCAGTATGTGGCAGCAAGGGTGGGCAGGCTAGTGCTGGCCTTGGGATCAGGCGAGAGACTGCATGAGGCTTGCAGAGTGGCATGAGGCAGGAAGAACTCTCCTTAAGTGGAGAACACTCCCCTTCCTGAGTCACCGCAGCCAGTGGAACGCTGCACCACCCTCCGCGGAGGCAGGTGTGTGGTGAGGTGGGCAATGGACTCGGGACTGGGCTTGTGGCTGCTCCCTAACATAGAAGACAGACTATGGCAAGGGAAATTTTTTCCCCTGGCATATAAGAGACACCCTCCCCCTGCTCATTTTTGGTTTGCTATTTTCAGTTTCAAGAGTCATCTTATATGCTGGTGTATATGGTTAATCAAATCTTTTTGGAGGGGAGGCCGTACATGTATGCAAAATGATAAAATTTAGTGCAATGTAACAAGAGTGTTGAAGACAACCAGGTTCAAATCCCCACTGGACCCTGAAACTTGACTGACTGACCTTAGGCCTGCCAAGCGGCCTCTCTGAGCCTAGCTTACTTCTTTTTAATTCTTAGTTGCTGTAAGTATAAAATGAAGCAGAAGGGAGAAGTGTGTAAGTTGCCGGGTGCTTCTTGAAGGAAAGACAGGTGATAAACAAAATAACCACAGTTTCATGTATCTCCTGTTTCCAGGAAAGGCATATAGGGAACACAAATCCATTGATAATATGCAGATGTTATAATGAGAGCTCATGTGAAAACAGTGTTGCTTTCGTCTGCCCTCATAGTCTGCTCCTCTTCTTCAAATTTTAGCATGTTTCTGAGTCTGGAGAGGGCTGATTGATTAGCTAGTCCGGAAACTAATTAAGCAGCCATATTTTGTTCCTCTCTCTGTATCGAACAGTGCTGATTAAAGAACTTAGATCCTTCTTTTCCTATGTAGTGAGTACATTTTCTGGTAATACTGCTTCATTCTATTGTTTGAATTTGAAAAATGCGATCTTTTTAAAATGCAGGCTCTATGCTTCATCTGTCAGTAGAAGGGGAAGTGTTAGAAGTAGACTAGACACCTTTCAAGCTCAATTGCTATTAATTACTTGCTTGTCAACATCTGGAAGTAGCTTGTGGAAGTGCCATACTCAGTTCCCATCCTATTTTTCTCCCTGTTATTTTAATATGAAGACATTCCATTTTGCTGCTGGCTAAGATGCTGGTTTGCATTTGTATGGACTGAAAGAAGAATTGGTGTAATTCAAAACAAGGTGGGTGGTCTTGAGGCTTTGAATATTCATGGTATTCTAGGGAATAAATTCAAAACTTCTCTGCAGTGTTCAGTTACCCCTTTTCACAATTTTAACACCCTTTTGAACACACAACTGCTGGGACACTATTTAATTAGTTTAAACCAAGGAAATCCCCCCCACTGTTTGTTTTCTTTGGATGTTGTATCAAATCCTTTGAGTTGCAGTTTGTAAAGCATCTAAATTGCAACCAAAAATAACAATAATAAAAATCTGTGTGAGACAAAACTGTTTTAAAACACTTCCCTTACCTAACATATTTCTTTAGTTTGCCTTATGAGTATCATTTGATATTGAGTTGCATTAGACTGCAAACACTTTTACAACAATATTTATGTTGTCTTACAATAGCCCTTGCTTCAGTGTGGCACTGTTGGTTTATGCAAGAAAACATTAGTTGCCAGTCTAGCAATCTGCTCAGCCACAAAAGTATTCAAAACATTTGAAATAAATGCAAAAAATAGCTGTCTTTGTGTAAAATTGATTTGAGTTACATTTGGTCTGCAAAATTCAGTTTTAAAAGGAAAGACTAAAAGCACTGGAGTGCATTGCAATCCTTGGATTTTTCTGGCCTTTAAAAATTTGAATGAAAGCATATAATTAAAAAACCTAAATCAATGCATACCACCTCTGATGATAAAAGTATGTGATTCCTTATGTTTTGAATTTAAAAACTTGCTGCAGTTTCTGCATTTTCAATTATTACAGAGTGTTATGTCCCAAACTGTAGCTTACAAGAGCACTGAAATTACTGCCACTTGGAGGACTGTTGCCACCACCAATATATGAATTTTATGCTTTTTTCCTGTCAGAGAAGTGTGTAGAATTTATAGGGAGAGGCAATAAAATTTGACCCTTATTGGGAGCAATTCACAAGCTCAGTGAAAGGAAATGCAAGCCTGAGATCATGTATGGAGACAGGATTAGAGGGAAGGAGAACTGGCAGGGTCTACTTTCCATTGACATCAGCTGGAACATTTTATACAAGTTAAGAGACCTGTAAAGCACTAATCCCAAAGCTTGTCTGTCTAATACTTGTTGCACGGAGGGGAATGTGTGAATCATCCCTGAGTTACAGGTTCAGGTTAAAATACTAGGTTTAGGCCAAGTAACAACTGGCCAGAGAAAAAGATTAAATCTTCGAACTAGGCAAGTCCACTTAGCATTTTGTGCATGGCCTGTTTTTAAGAAGCACTTCAGTTTGCTTACAAATCAGAAAAGAGTTGATATTCTCTTCGGGATGATTTATTCTGTGACATGATATTGTTTGCAGTCCACCCAGAGAACATCTGTTATTGGGAGGATTAAAAATACAATGACAATAAATAAATAAATTCTATGTTGCCTTGCCTATACTGCAGGTTAACTCATTGCTATTTGGCATTTATTTGCTGTGTTTGGTTCTTTTTGCTGCCTTTATCCTTTATTCCCACAAGGTGCCCTCACATCACACTTGTGAGCTTGCCACATTTATCTGGTTGGTCACAGCAGTTAACACAATGCTGGTCTGATCCTTTGGTCTGATCTAGTGTGACTCTTATGCTCTTGAGAATACTGTCTTCTTTATATCTGACACATTTTAAAGTAACCGGAAATGTTACCCTGTAAGTTCATTTCTGAACTCAAGGTGTTACGATTCTATTAGCGCCATCCTCTTGGACAATACTTGATTTGATTTTAATTTCCATGACTTCTGAGACATTGAGGAAGACTTCTAGTCATCTGCATGGGATAAAATTGTGAATGAGATATTCCCTGAGAGAGGAAAGTCTGGAAATGCATCAGGAATTCCATCTTTTTCTTACGCAGCTGTTGGGGTGCATTTTTTTTCTTGGACATTCATTGCAGCTATTTGACTCTTCTTTTTGTTTGATCAAGGTTGATTGTCAGGATTTGTATCCACAAAACAAATTTTAGTCCATTTAGTACTGAACCCTTTCTGCATCTTAATGCCTGACAGTGCCAGGTTGCATTGTACTTTACCAATGCAAATGCTTTATAGCTGTGAAAGGCCTTTTCCCAAATATCAAAGTGTGTACTGTGTAACTTTCTCCAGCATGTATCAGCATTCATAGAATCATAGAATAGTAGTGTTAGAAGGGGACAGAAGGTCATCAGGTCCAACTCCCTAATCTTTGTAGGACACCAAGTTAAACCATCCCTCTCAGATGGTTTAACTTAGGCTGGTTGTTTTCAAACAACCTGTCTTAGTACAAGGAACTAAATTAACTTCTTTTGGTATTTGTAGTGGTTACTAAAGTCCAAATTTTAGTCACTGTTTAATCAGGAAATTTAGATACAATTAGTTCTGCCAGCAGTCTTTCATGAACCCTCTGAATTTAGTGGACCAGTTTTTTCTTTGTTATGGTGATAGCAATATTAAGCTTTTTCAAATACAGCTTGCCAAATACTTTTCTGCCACATGAACCAGATGCATAAGTAACTGAGTAGGCATCCAGGAAGTTGCATCATCCAGAGTCATGGCCATGGTTCATCTAGCCCAGTATGGTATATGCTGCCCAACTGCCAAATGCCATTGGGGTGGTTAACAGTGATAAAAAACCAAAGCAGCATTACAATACCAAAATAATATATAAAACAATAAAATTCAAAATATTAAAACATTAAAATATTGAAGAGCCCATAATAAAGTTAATAATCAGGGTGACAGATTAAAAATTAAATGCATGTTGGATGAAGTGGGTATTAACCTGGCATCTAAACATATGTAGACAGTGAAGATGCCAAGCTGACCTTCTTGGGAAGGATATTCCATAGATGGGGAATGCTTTATATCAGTTTGGAACAAATTGCAGCCATTACACACTGGTACTGAAAGATGTTTCTTATTCAGTTCTGAACAGGGATGCACAAATACGGTTGTGAAGTAGCCAGAATTAGCCATATGTTTTAGGGTGGCAACTGGAGTACAGACAGATGGGGTCTCTGTCTTTCCTTGTTCTGGCCAGCTTCTGAGTGATGCCAAAACTAAGCACAATGATGGAAGCAAAACCTTTCCTCTCTTCCCCATTGGGGGTGGGCCAAGGTCAGTGTTGAGCTCAAATATTACTTAGGTATTAAGGGCAGCCAAAGTTTGTGGAGCTGTGCTTCTGTAGTCAATTAATAGTGCATGTTGGCAAGTTCCAAAGGGGAATTACCTAGGTATATTCTGCAGGTGTTTTAATTAATTACTCATACCCATTCCTCCTCCAAAGAGCTCACATTCTTTTCCATATCATTCCCAAACAGTGTTTCACTCAGGCTTTGTACAGAGCCAGACCTGTTTATATAAATATCAGCTGCTTTTTTCTTTATTATTTGTTTCAGCAAATATAACAAAGGTCATTAAAAAATGAAATTTTCTGTAGTTAGTATGTTTAGTTGTTAACGGTGTGGGAAATCCATTTATGTTGATCTTGCATTAAGTTCCAAAAGATGGGTAAATAATTAGGAAAAACTTACAGATCAGTAAATACTAAAGTGTTCTAACACAATTTATCTGTATAATACTTCCTCCCAAAAAAAGAATATTATTGGGCATTGCCAAAACGTATGGATTAAAGAAACATTAGCTGTACTACACTTAAAACAGTTAACCAATTTAGGGCAAAATCCACTGGTCTCCCAACATCATCAGGAAGTTCATAAGATTTTTTTGGAGCTCAGGTCACTGGAAGCTGGCATGGAATCAGCCCCACTGGTTGCCAACCTGCCCTGAAGAATAGAAGCATCCTATGTAGAACATAGGCAATTCTGGTACAGTACTCATCTGAATTGTATTTATATTACCCCATCTCTTTATATCTTGCAAAATCTCATTAATTCATTCATTCAAAATTAATTTGATGTGAATATTGCTAAGAAGGAAATGAACATGGTGCAGCACTGAAATTGCCAGTTAGTTAATACATCTCTAGTAGACTGCTGACTTTGACCATTTTTTTTACCAGCCAGACAAATAACCAAAGGAATTAATCAACTGCATGAAAGCAGAAATGGATAACTGATGTACAGAAATATACAATAAGTGACCAGCATAAAGAATAATTTTGAATTCTAGACCTTTATACGCAAATCAATGAATACTATTATTCTGTCTAGTGCCAATAGTTCCAATGCAAATCCTATCTCAAAGGAGAAGGTGGGCACACCTGCCTTGTAACTCTTCCCAGTAGGAAAAATCCAAAAGAAAACCATTTGTCATAGACTCTTGGTGAGAGTTCAGAAATTCTCTTGGAAAACCATAGTTTCTCAGTGTCACAAAGATGAATTTCCAAAAACTTTTCTCAAAGCCCTTTTCATCATCCAGAGAGATAACAACAACTGTGTTTCCTTTGTCTATAATGTTAAAAAAAAATCAGATCAACCACTGCTGTGAGATTATTTGCTCCCTATCTGTTTTTAATACATTCTCTCTGATCAGGTTGGACTAGTATTATAGTGATTTGTTGCACCTTTTGGCCAAGATTGTGGTCAGTTTAAAGTTTAATATGACTTTGTGGTCATATTTATTTTTTATTTGAGTCAATATTTTAATTTATTCACAAGATAGGTTAATTGCTAACACAGTACGTATGATCCTTTTCTGGTCCTAGGAATCCCAGTGAATCAGCTCTAAGAATCACAGTGAATATCAGCTGTGTACTTTCCTCACACAAATTTTCCTTTGGATTTTTCGCAAGCGTCATTCAGCTGTGAAATAAATAGTACAAACAACAAAAGTACTTATAGGCTGAAAGAGTCTTCTCTTTCTATTAAATAAGAAAGCTACTATTAAGCAGCTACTATTAAATAATTAAATAATTAAATCCCTCCAACCCGATGAATTTTTGAAAAGAGAAAACCTCAGTGGAACCTCCCTCACTTTTTCTGGTCTATTTCAAATTCCCCCTTCTGTGGGGGTGGGATTTCCAGGAGGAAAACTGATAATGAGGGAATGTTAGCATAATGTGTAGTTCATCTCTAAACATCACTGTAAGAGTGTTAGGAGAAAAACCTCTGCTCTGTAAAAGAAAAAGGCAAGTGCTGCAACTGTATAATCACTTGATGAAAAACTGAAGGTTCTACTAACTTGAAGAAGTTGTTGTTGTTACTGAGATCCTGATACAAGGATGGGATCTGCCCTTACAATTGAATGGTGTTTAGACGAGAAGTAATTTGGGAGAAGCCAGAGTGCCATATGCTAAACGGGGATGCAAAAACCTGCTCACAGTTGCTGAATTAGTGTGCCTGCTGTTTCCTTGTGCCTTGGGATCACTTTTACCTGGGCCTATGTAAATTTAATGGGCACTTGTCTCAGCTGACAATTGAGTGCCTGCTGGAAGAGGGAACAAGATAGCCAGACAGGCAGCTGCCAGAGGTTATAATGCAGGGGGTGGATCTACAGCGGAAAGAGTTAATTGCAGCAGCTTTTGAGTTTCCTTCCATTGCATTGTTCCATGTTACTACCATCTGGCAAATGCCAAAATAAGGGGTGAAATGCCTCTTCATTTCACAGGGTCAGCCTTTAGTGTGTTAATGGGTAATCTAGTCTTCTGTGAACTGAGTATTTGCCCATGGTTAGTGGGCTGGGGGAATGGACACATTTGTGTTTGGAGCTGAGACTTGGAATTCTAAAGAGGTCTGATCTTAGGTAATGGTGCTTGGTAGATATGGAAGGTCAAAGTCTGCTATTTATTGCCTGCCTGTTCCCTCAAGTCCCACCAAGTCAGCTCTTTTTTTGTGTGTTGTTATTTTTCATTTGCTACCTGTTAAACAAAAGCAACTAGCATTCACACAAGGAATTCTCCAGCCATCTAAAGCAGTAGAGTGTACACGTCATTATTTACATAGCATAACGCAGATGACTGTCGCCTTTTATCTAAGAAATACAGAATGGAGCCTATATTGGAGGGGATTTTTTAAAGGAACAAGCAGAACAAGCAGTTTGTAGGTCCCATGCATTGGCTTTGGTCCGATATTCCAGGAACACAATCTAGTAATTACTGTTCTTTTGTGTCACACTAATTGAAAACTAAGGAGATAAAACTTCATAACCATGCCCTGTGCTTTGGGGGCATAAAAGAGTGAATCAAAATATTAAGTTTTAGTATTGGTGTATTAATTGCTATAAAGCCATAGTCACTGTAATTGTACTTTGCTAGATTGTGTGGCTTTGTCTCAGGCAAGGCAGTAAGAGAGCAGGCTGCTTTGTCAACAGCCTTGTCCTATAGCAGCCATAGAGATTACATTTTTTAAAAGTTCTTGGCAGTCTGTTAATATTAACTCTAAAATACAAGGCTGATTCAACTGCTTTCACTGGCATTCTAAAAATGATGGTTATGCCTTGAAGTCCAGCAGTAACACAGAAGATTTTCACTGCCCTCTCTCTAGTTCCAAGTTGTACAGCTGGCATTGGGAGTCTCCAGTCCAAGGATTAGGTATAACCTGTGAGAGTTCCCCATCCAACTTGTCAGTTTTCCAGGCCCCTTCCCTCTCTACTTACGCTTACTTTCGAATAGGCATGGACACGTTTGTTCTGTTTACTTCGGTATAGGGTTACGATTGGTAAGACTCACACCTACACCTCACTCAGTTTGATTTTTACAATGCCCACGAAGGGACTGTGCCCCTTATCCTGAGATCTTTCCTCAGTGGGAATTCTGTCCTTGGACAGTTCCTTGCATTTGCTTCATAGGAGTTGTCATTTGACATTGGGCTGCCAGCAGTCTCAGAACTCCTTAGCCCTTTCTTTCCAGTAGATTCTGGGCTGCTGACAGCCTCAGGTGTCTCCAAGGCCCTGGCACAACTGCAGGAACAATCCTCATCCTCTTTTATGTCACCAAATACAGAACTGGAGAGGGGACCGTGGGAATGCCTTGGATTTATTTTGGAGGCGCAACTTGAAGTCAGCATTAAAGTCCTGCTCCTCTCTGTGAATGGTCGGGTTTCAGGTCACTACAAATATTTGCTTACTAGCCAAAATTATTGGATCCTCAGCTATAGTTTTGTGGACATTCTGAAATAAGGAAAGGGGTTTTTTTTTTCTGTTTACAAAAATGCTAGCCTTTCATGCTGAGTTCCTCTGAGCTATGTATATGTGAAATAGCTTTCCTTGCAAAGGGAGTGTTTCCTTGTCAGTCCAGGTATTCTGTGGTATCCTGTATCCTACACCTCTGGTAGCAGGCCAGCACAACAGATACAGCACTGCCTGATTTGCTGCCTTAGTCTGAACTAGCAAGCAGGTGCTCGACAGAGGAGAACCTCAGGTTATACTCTAAACTGACTAGCTTGCCTACACAAGCAGCTGAGCTGCCTTTCTGCTAGCCTATGGCAAGAGCAGAAGTAGATAAGAAAAGTTGCTAAAAATTTTTGAATTTTATGTGCTTGATTTGCATAATTAGTGAGCAGCTTGCATAATGTGTCATTTAGGCTGCCTGCTTAGGGAGCTGGTATGTGGCAAATGAATTTAATCCAGCCTTGCAGAAGACCACAAAAGTTAGGAGCCCACAAAGAATGTTTACTTGTTTTCCTGCCAACGCATATCTGTTAGTCATGTGTGCCACATCGACAGCCTGAAAAGGAGGAGGAAAAAAAGCCTGTGATTCTCTTCCCCCAAGTACAAAATGCTGGCTACAAAATACCCCATTCAATGTAGTTACCAGAATCACACCCATTGGGATACTGGGGCTTTACTTTTACAGGTTGCATGAATGATAAAAAATTCATCAAATGTGTCTTTCCCCTCCTCGCACTATGGACTTGGTAAGGGAACCTGAGACTGGTGAATTTGAAGGAGTTTCCTAATTTCTAGAGCCAGCAAATCATTTTAATGACAATGACCCATTATTTTAATGACCCCTTGTGGGGTCTGGATGAACTGAGTTAAGTTTGCAAGGATTTTTTTTTATGCTGCCCTTTGAAAAGTCCAGAGACTGTGGGTAATAATAAAACACACAGAATCACAAGTAACTGTAAAAATCAATAACAAAACCATAGCAGCAAAATAAAATGGTTTTGAGAGTTTTAAGAAAACAAATATTTATTTCCATGGTGCTTCAAAGCTGTAAAAGTAAACATCCAGTTGCCCTTCCTGGGCAGGGCATTCCAAAGGGATATGCTACAGCTCATTTGGGGGCAGGGGGGGGGGTTGTACTCAAAGTATGACTAACATTGGCAACTACCTCCTGTGCCCCCTCCCCCCATAGTTTGAACTCTCAGCACTCCTGTCCACTGTCCATACTGGTTTGAATTCATGCTGAATGGGAATTCAGGGCTTAAACATCTGGAGAATACCAGGTTGGGAAAGGCTGGGCTTTTTTAACAAGGCAAGAACAGCACATGTAAACGCAGTTAGACATCTCTAGGTTCAGTTTCTGTAGTGTTTTAATCCTCCTTAGGTATCTGACTGTTTTAGTTTTAACTGTGGAATACAGTCTACAGGTGAGAAGGAAATAACTCAAGTTTGGATTCTGGTGAACCATAACATGTTTAGTCCAAGCAAAGCCTACAGGCAAATTGCTGTCCTCTGTATGTTAACCTGCATTTGTAGGGGAGAGATTTTCCATCAGTCTGAGTCTTACACTAGGATCTAGATTCAGTGAGGATTGAGTTTGCTCACTTGCTATAAAAAATATAGCAATATAGGGAATGAAAAACCCCAAGACAAGAATGGAACCGAGCATGCTGAGTAGGGGTGCTCCAAACGGCAACATTACTGAACATTGGTAGCCTGCTCAGGATAGCTATCAAGATTATACTTTATTGCTTCCAAACTGTGTGAAGCTGCAAGGAACACCTTGATAGTTATGCTTTTTAGAAACAGAATGCTGGAAGGGACTATTTGCTCAGGAATAGTCTCTTTTTAAAATAGCACATGGATTCATCCCAGGCTCATGGGTATTTATTACTCTTGGGAATTTGCTTGTTTGAAAAAGTACTGTAGGGACACTTAACTGGGTTCAGTCAGTTTATAAATTGCAAATTCAGCTAGATAAATTAAATGGAGGAAGTATACATGCACGTACCTGCTTCAGGTGGATGAGAACTTAGCTCAGAAAGTCTTTTTGGCATCTTAACAGGGCTGCATTGCACTGAAGAGTTTAGCTTGTTTGAAATAGGGATAAAGAAGGAACAAGATGAAGACCCTGAAAAGGAAGCCTGAGCACCATCCATCTAATTGGATGACCAAAGCAAGGCTGCAGTAAAGTGGCCAAACATCTCACCAAAAGTGTGTTCTAAGTATGACTGAACTGCAGGCATATGATAGGAAATTAGGTTCAGGAGCAGCAGATGACTTGAGAGATATCTTTTCTTGGATCTTGCAGATTGTTCCTGGAGATTACACTCCAGGAGTTCAGGGAAACTCCTGAGGTTTTCACACAAGAAAAGCCAGGCAGGTCACAGGTTCAGCTAAAGCAGAACCTAGGCCATTGTGGTGTAGTGGTTACTGTATTGGACTAGGGACCTTGGGAGATCTGTGTGCTGGTCCTCACTCCACTGAGAAACTTTGGGTCAGTCACTCACTCACTCTGAGCCTTACCTAACTCACAGGGTTACTGGGGGATAAAATAGAGCTATATAAGCCATCCTGGGCTTCTTGCAAGAGGAAAAAAGTGATTCATAGAGGCAATGCAATGTGATAGGCAGCCAGACTTGGGTGGTCCAGAACAAGTGAATAGCAAGGCTAAGTGGCAGAATATTAGCAGTCCATGGCACCAGCAGTACAAGAGCCAACAGATGCAACCAAAGCTAACCAGGCTTGTCATGCAACCAGAGAGTGGAGGTATATGACCTTGGGATCCCATGTTGCTTGCCATGGACTAAGAGCAAATTTGGCACCTTGCCTCTGTGGGAGAAGCAGGAATCAAAAGAGTGATTTTAGCAAGTGGGACTGGCTGGAGGTAACAAAGCACTGGGATCCTTACAGGACTTAAACACAAAGGTCACTAGAGCTTCCAAGACTAACTTGGCATAAGAATCAAGCCAGTTGCTGTGCCCTGTAGTTTTGGTGCTTAAGACTGGGAAATTTCCTGCCTGTGATTCTGTTGTACTTGAGCATGCCTCATGCCTATGGTGTACATGCCTATCTCCTTCCTCTGTTGCTGATTCCAAACTAATCATGGCGTGCTTAATCATGTGATTGATTTTGGCGCCCTCATGGAAGGAGTAATTCAATAAATGCACCATGTACTTTCTCCAAGTCTTGACTTGTGCCATTCTAGCCCAGATTTCCTAAAATGAACACACCATATTCTTCTGCCAAATACTGAAGGGCATGTCTGCATATGCTCTGTGTCAGGCAAGTTGCCCACAAGCAGTTTGTTCTGGAGTCATTCAGTGGCTAAGCTGACTCCCAGATGACTCTTGTGGATGATGTAGAAAAGGTTTTTGTTGTTGTTTTTTTTAAAAGGTTGAAAATGTAATCTGCTTAAAAGAAATGTTTTGCATTTTTTAAAGAATGAAATGAATCAAATATATGTCACTGCTGACATGTCCCATTTCCTCTTCTCAGTTCACCATTAAATTTACGGTCACGGTGACCATTTCACTGTTCAGACATGTGCAGCACCTGGAGTTCTGTGTGTGCTAACCAGGACTGATTCATATGTTACCCAAACAAGCTTGTTCTGGCTTCTGCTCTCTGCTTTCATGAGAGGTACTTTATGGGTTGAGTGGTTTGTCCCTCTTCCTGGAAGGTCAGTGATGCCAATGTGGGAAGGAACTCAATACATCCTATAGATGAATCATAGAATAGTCACGTTGGAAGAGGCGCAGAGGAGCCATCGGATCCAAGCCCCTGCCTGGTGCAGGACTCAGGTTGAACCACAGCAGGTGACCTATGTGGCCCACTCTGCAGACATTATCAGAAGCTTATGGGATTGGACTAGAGACGAGCAGCTCAGGAACTGATTCTCGATTTCTGAAGAAAGTGATTTACTCAGCGGTATGCCCAGCTCAGCAGAGGTTGCCTATGTGCTGATTTAGAGACATTGATACAGTCTAGCCCCCAGAAGCAGTGGGTGTTGGTAGTGATTCTGGATCAGGAAGGCAACACAAAGGAGAAACCCATATTATACATTATATGGTTTGTTAAGCTACCATATGATTATGTAAATTGGTCCTGGTGGAGTGGCTGAAGAATCTACAGCCTCTTTCATGTGAAAAGGTTTTGCAGTTTTTAATCATTCAGTTATGATTGAATGTTTTAATGTTTATTATTGAATATTTTAATTGTATTTTATATGATTATGTGATTGTTGTAAGCCATCCTGAGGCTATACAAAGTACAGGATAGAAATGTTCTAAACAAACAAATAAAAGTCCGAAAAGTCAGGATTCTGCAGTCCCCCTTAATGGTAATAAGGAAACAACCATCAGTGTTTGAATGAGGAATTAATGGGATGTTCCAAAGCAGTGGCTCTTCAGTTTGTGAAGAGAAATCATGCTCTTAAGTCTTTCACAAGCTGGTTTTTCCTGCCACCCTGAATGACCCAAAGCCTTCTTGCCACACCCAGATCTTCACAAACAACAAGAAAGTTCATCTAAATTATGATTTTAGCTTTGAAATATATGCTTGAAATCTGATAAACATTTACAAACATTTTTAAAAGTTTATTTATTTATATGCCGTCCTATTTGCAAAAAGCCTCAGGATGGCTTACAGCATGAAATAAAATATAAATAAAATTCCTGGTTCACACTGGCTGCAGTTTAAAACATAGAAAAGGCAATATTAAAACTTATTAAAATATTGCTGGAATAAAAAGGTCTTAACCTGGCACCGAAAAACAAATAACGACCTATTGTAATAGGTAATATATACCTATTGTAAACATACTGGTAGAGTATGCAGCCTTAGTAAACATACTGTATTTTTTTTCTCTCTCTCATTCATTCTGTTCATTGTATAGCAGCTTCCTTGAATATTTTTGAGAAATATGGGAAACACTTTTTGATGATGAATAACAATATTAATTTTAACTTCCAGCTTTTCTTTCACTGCCTGTGAGGGCTGTTTAGTAACTTATCATGCCATTTGGTGTATGCAAACTTCCTATGCACAATTATTTCAAAGTAAGTCTCTCTGAATTTAGGCAGAGGTGCTTAGAGAATCACACTGTAAAGAAATATGTGAGATTCTCAGTCTGTTAGTAAGATTGTTGAGCCCAAAGACATGGCAAGAAGACCTGAGTATGATCTGATATACTCTGCATGTACAACTAAAAAACCATGATTACCATTTCTACCAATCGATTACTTACTTTTTTCACCTGAAAATGAAGCTAAATTACATCTACTTGTTCTCTGTAAAGTACTTCAAAGGCTGCGGCTTGCTGTACAAGAAGCCACAGCAATAAGCTGCCTTTTTATTATGAAACCAGTCTGAGACTATCTTTTTTTTAAAGACTTGAAACTCTGGCTGCCTTATTGTTCTAAAGCCTAGCTGTTTTGCTGGTGAGTTCTGAGAGGTCTGACCTCATTGGGGCACAGCATTTGGCTGCTCCTGTGAATTGTTAATAACACTGCATTGTCTGAGCTTTTTAGACTTAGCCCTAAATTGGTCATAACTCTCTGTTTTAAGACGATTAGTATCAATCCTGTACTTGCAACTGGCCACATTTGCTGTTTACAAAGGTCATCTGCAGAAAGTGGAAATCCAGGTCAAGTCCACATACCAGGGTGGGGGGGGTTGACCCCACTTCTTCCACTGACCTCACATCTCCCCAGCTACTGTTAAAATCAAGGCAAATAGCCTGGGTTGGCATTTCAGCAGTAAAACAGCATAAAGAAAAGGGTTAACTCCAATGTAGCTTGTGTGCTGTGATTTAATTTTGAAGCCCTTAGGTCTGCGTGTTGTAAACAAGGGTAGCAAACACACAATTTACAAAAATCATTAAAAGTTGGCCCTCAGAATCTGTAATTTTAATGAGTCATTGTTTAACCCTCCTGCCAAGCACTATCATGGTTCATATTGCTGCTGATATTGCATTTAACTATGATTAAAGTAATGGAGGAAGAAATTTGCTTTTTAAGTCTGGGAATAGGAAGTGTGGCAACCAAGTCCTCATCACTGAATCACAGTTGCTATCATTGAGATTACAGTGGGTTGTTCATAATAGGAGCAGTGGACACTTCTGTAACCCTTGACTGTTGTACTACAAACTGAAGTGGCCCAACTGTTGCACATTTCATACCTGGGGAGGCAAAATATACAAGCAGAGGAAGAACATTAACTGTGGCCCCTCCGGCATTTCCATTATCCTTTGCACGGGGAGGATGATGTCTTGATAAGGAAAGCCTCGTTCTCCATGAGAACTGAAGTACTGATTTTTCAGTATTCTGGATCAGTGGTTTTTAACTTTTTCATAGCTTGCAAAAACAAGAAAACTACCTCAAGGACCACTGAGGCAGAAACAAAAACACATAATGTACTGTTCTGTGTATTTGTTTCCAAACCAAAAAAGAAAAAAGAAATTTCTCCAAAGCAACCAGAAACTGAGCAACGAAAGAGCAAAATACCAAAATCGGTGCAATGTGGTTCCCAGCGGGCTCCCACCAAGCTGTCTCCCCCCTCCTTAGCCCTTCCCAGCGGTGGTGGAGCCCAGCCAGGCCCCGCACCAGTCCACAGCAAGCGGGATGCAGCCCCCCACAGACTGGCAGGAAAGCTCCTGCGGACTGGTAGTTGAAAACCATGGTTCTAGATCACATAGAGCCGGCACAAATGGAGGAGGATATTTTTTCAGAATGTCACCCTCCACATCATCATCATCACATTCATATCTTGGGTTCTTCACAAGAGGAAGAAAAAGCCAGGTGGCATACATAGCTTCATTTTATTCTCACAACACTCCCAGTGAGCTTCATGGCAGAATGGAAACTAGAACACAAATCTCCCAGGTTCCCAGTCCAACTCTCTGGCCACCATACCACACTGGCTCCCACATGTACAGGGTGGCAGAACTTCATGGAGAGGGGCAGAGCTAGCACACTCCTCAGTTTACATGGTTAGTTTACCTGAGAAAAGAACATATGGATAAGTTCTCAGTTGGATTGCTGATCGCTTCAAGATAAGAAGCAGAAGCCTGGTGTATACACAGACCCAACAGACAAAGTTCCAGTTGGGACTGTCGATGCAAGATAACAAATTTGAATGGCCCCCACACACCTTAAAACAACTACATAATGATGTTAGACAAAACCTCCAGCCTTGCCCTTATCCCAAAGGGACAGCCATACCTGTAGGCAGAGTGAGGTATGTCCTTCTGGTGGCAGAAGCTGGGGACAGTAGAGCAGTAAATTGTTAAGGGGCAAAGTTGTATCTGCCATGTGACTTGCTCCACACCCTGTAAGCTGGCCTGCAGCCTTTAGATGTGGTGGAGAACCACATGTTGATGTTCTAGTGGACTTCTCTATGTGCCTGTGGGAATATGCTAACATACTAATTTGGTATGCACAGTGGGCTCTTTCCCCCCATTGGTCAGTGGTCAGACATGTGACCTCCTCTGGGCTCTGAAATAGTCTTGCTTACTTTTATAGGTCTTTTATTGCCTTGTCTATGAGTACCTCAAGTATGTAGTTCTTTGTGCCATTACTATTTCTTTAAAGACTGTTAAAGATGGGGGAGAGAAATGATGATGTCTTAATTGTTTTCACTGCATTCAGAGGAACAAAGGAGAAGCTGTAATGTTAAAAGGTTTGACAACCAGCAATCAGTTGTTTGGATAACCCCTAAATTTGCAAGTAATTTTATGATAAGATGTTGATTACATTTCCCATTTTGCTTGTACATGAGCTGGAACTTCCTACAATAAAACAAAGGGTATGTAAAAAGGGGGCTGGAGGAGAATTTTCCTGTAGAATGTAGCCTTCAGCAGAAATGAAGGATGCACTTAATATCTCTTACACTGTCTGCCAGAGCTGATTCCAGCCTGCCCTGAGAATGCACTTGTTAATACAAACACATGCACAGACAGCCTTTTTCAATTTATATTATGTTTATACAGATATCATATATGTGTGGCGTAAATAAAAGATATTCAATTTTCTGAGTGAAAATTAGCTTGTGTGATAAATAGGACCTGAACAAAGACTTTGGCAGAGTTGGAATTTTTAACTGACATTTAATGGATCTTTAGAGTTACTTCATGTTTTCTGTTAACTTGACAGTTTTAGTCTGACATTACTAAGACTGTTGGTTTATTGATGAGAACATTAGAGATTGGAATAAATATTTATAGGAGGAAAAGGAGCAGAGGGAAAAGTACAACTTACAGTTGCTGTCACTTGATACAGATCAAGAATGGATAGTCCTTAAGGTTCATTCAATTTATGAATTTGATTTTCTTTACAGGAAGGTACAGCTAATTTGTGTGTTTTGAACTATCACGTGTTGTTCAGTAAATACTGAATTCTACTTCTACCTTCAGATCTGATCACATTCTGTTTATAATGTCTATGCACCCAGGTTGACAAATATTTTAAAATTGGATTTGGTGTTCCAAAGATAGACCCCATTACCTTTTGTAAATATTTCAGAAAAATGATATGCGAGCCAGTAGGGGATACTCATCCAATTCTTAATGTATGAACAGAAAGTATTGGAAAAACAGATTATGAAGCATAATGTATTAGTTAATTGTGTTTATTTAGGAGTACAGAAATAATTATGCTGAATGCAGAACATATTTATAGCGCAATCGCATGCCCACTTAGAAGAGCTATTGAGTTCAGTGGGACCTGTTGCTAGCTATGGGGTTTGTATAGGATTGCACTCTTAGGAGAAGCTCCAGCATGCCTTGTGGAGCTGTGTATGCTGCATCTCTTTATCTGTAGGCGGCCCTTATTTGGAGAGGGACAACAGTACAGGCAGTCCCCAGGTTACAAACAAGTTCTGTTCCTGAGAAAATGGGAACTCATCTTTAAGTTGGATATGCATGTAAGTCAGATCATTTGTGGTAGTTAGGTGCAGGACCCCCTCCCCCCCACATAAAAGTGGAAAACCCATGAATATCTCTAGGGACCCCCTCCTGTCCAAATTCACCAGTGCCTCCTCTTTGCAGCAAGGAAATGCCAGAAAAATTTCCATCTCTGGATGGGCAGGGCAGGGAAGTGAGCTTTAGAGGCCTCCCTCTCTCCTCTTTTGCTTCCCCTCTCTATCTGTGGTGATGACGCAGTGATCACCATGGGTGATTTTCCACAGTCATTTTAAAAGATTAGCAGGCTGTATAGCCGTTTGTTCATAAATACAGTTTGTTCATAACTTGTTCATAACTTGTACATGCATAACTTGGGATCTGCCTGTACTCTGGAAGGAGTTAAACCTTGCTATTGTTGCAGATGTACACATGTGTGCACACATGCACATTAAATGGAAAGGGGTTAAAGAAGAAAAGAAAAAAGTCTTCATTGGGAAAATGTTTAGCACCACTTCAAAATAAATAAATGGGTGATAGAAATGGTGTTCATTTCAAAATATATAGTGAATTTGTGCCACCTGTGTCAAAACCACACCTCTTAAAATATAGAATAGTGCCAAAGGAGGATGTGTTCTTTCCTCCTTCTCAGAAAAAAAGACTTTTCCTGGTAAGAAAACATGAGAGGATAACAAATGGATGGTGACATCATGTGGACCTCCTATAAATTGTGAGTAAATGTGCCCATGGCAATTCCACAATAAATCC
The DNA here is from genome assembly GCF_004798865.1 of Varanus komodoensis. Classification (NCBI taxonomy): domain Eukaryota; kingdom Metazoa; phylum Chordata; class Lepidosauria; order Squamata; family Varanidae; genus Varanus; species Varanus komodoensis. Next base: position 19,570,572 of record NW_025335550.1, on the reverse strand, counting down.
TCAAATGGAAGCAGTTTAAATGGTATGTTCAGGCATCCTTGTTTTTCCACACTATCAAGCCATCAAGACATTAGTTAGTATGCACACATTTCTAAGCTAATGCTAATAACCTTCTTTAATACACAAACTGAGCTCAGTATAGAGTGATCATGTTGAGAGCAAAGTTCACCTACAGATTACCAGGGTTGGGGACTTGAGCAACTCACTGTAACATGAACCAGCTTTTGGGCTCCAGAGGGTAGGGGAAGGGTTAATGCTGTAACTGCTAAAATGCTAGAAAAACCAAGTGCCAGTGAGCTGGAATCTGGTGCCCAAGATTCCCAGGAGTTGTCATCCTCCCTTTGTGATGTTAGGTGAGAAATACCAGAGATAACAGTGATGACTGGCTGACTGGCACCTGTAGTAAATGGCTGGCCCCCAAGGACTGGAAGATGGGCCATGCCCCCCACAGGTCAGCTTCCCTAGGCAGGGCCTGGGGATAAAGCCCAGGGAACAGAGCAGCCTTTTCTTCCTCTCTCAGGAGACTCCATTTGCTGCCTGTTCTCCCTGCTGAAGAGCCCTGCGTCGTCATCCTGTGCCTGCAGAAGGTATAGCAGAGCCGTGCATAGGTGAGGCTAGGCTTATTTTCTCTGTTCAAGTGGGCCAACCAAGCCCTGGGAGTTGGGGTTCTTGGTTGGCTGCGCACTTTATTGCTGTCGCTTTCCAATTTCCCTTCCCCTCTTTTTACCTGGTTTTATCCCTTTTAGATTCTGTGTTTTAGTCCTTCCTTCAGTCCTTGTATTTATCCTTTTAATAAACTGTTGTTTCCCAAGCTTGGGTTTGTCATGTGCTAAATCCAGTGACTAATCCTGGTCTCTGGGACCAGGGAAATTCTAAGCACAGACCACCCCACCACCACCTCCTTTTTTTCTGTTAAAATTGGCTCTTGAGACTTGAGAAGAGACTTAAGCTTCTACTCAAAATTTTCTTGCAGAGACTTGATAGTCAACTTGGATTTGAAAGTAAAGATTTGAGATGTGACTCAAGACTTGGGCTAAAGGGTTAGGGTTAATGCAGAGTTAATGTTTTGAGTACATAACCTGATTTAATCGTGGTGGTCTTTCCATTCTTATTTTGTAAAAAACAAAAAGAAAAGACTGAGAGGGAAAAATAGCCAACTTACTTTCATCTCATTACAAAGTCAAATTGCAAGTTTCTAATGCAGAGTTGTTAAGAGTCATTGTGATGGTTAAGATTCCTGGACTAACACTGCAGACATCTGGGTTCGCTTGTCACTAAGTCATGAAACCCACTGTTTGATTTCAGACCCATCATAGACTCTACCTCACAGGGTTGCACTTCTTGCAGGGCTAAAATGAGGCGAGGAGAACCTTGCAAGCTACCTCGTTCTTCGCAAGGGAAAGAAGTGTGAGTTATGAATGTATAATAGAAGTAATAATCATGGCAGTGGGCTCTTTCCTCTGTGCAGTAGCACAATAGTACTGAGAAAATCCACAATCCAGATAAATTTTACCTATCTAAGCTTGCTTGGGTGACACTGATTAATCACAAAGGCAGTACAGAACAATTTGTGTGGCCAGGCTGAAAGCAACAATGGTATGAGTTACATTATCTGAAAGCTCTGTTAATAGCCCCTGAGAATTAAGACAACTACCTAGAAGAATGAAACATTCATTGTGGCAGTTCCATGAGGGATCTGTAGCTGATTGGAAATAGTGGATTTACAGATTAAAAGATGGATAAGAAGCATGGCATAGGCTTTTTCATCCCCTCTTGGATGCAGATGTTAACATGGTAAGGAGTGTCAGAGAAGCCAAGAGCAAGGCCACCAGGAGCCCAGACTGCCTCACAAGTCTGATCTTCTAGCAAGGTCATCCAAGGTGTAATGATCAAAGTGAAGACACCAGACTACAGTGCATCCACCTTCTTCAGGTGTAACAGTCACTATGGGAGGGGCATGGAGGGTGAAAGTGTGTAAAAGAAATGCCATATATCTGGTGCCAAAAGCTTTGAATCCTTTGGCAGAACTGTTTGATGTACAACAGTGTATCTGGCCGCTTCTACACATGTCTATCTACTAAACTACTTAAAACAATGTTAGTAGCCCTTTTTCATACCCAGCTGCCATATGGGAGAGGCTTCGTTTGGCAGTGGTGCCACGGTTGTGGAATGTTATCCTGAGAGAGAATGGTCTGGCTAAATCACTGCTGGCCTTTCACCACTCTGTAAATATGCATCTTTCATACAGCATGTATTTGGTGGGGTAATCGATTTGGTTGGTTGATTGTACAACTTTGTGCAACGGATCACCTGCTGCAGGTATCATAGCATAATATTTATACTTAACTTTATTTCATTTTAACCTTAGAATGTTTGTGATCAGTATGCATAGAGCAATATCACACATTCACATGTGAATCTGCAGATCCCTGCTCAGAACAGAGTATTTATTAAATGGGGCTACTTGCTGACGGAATACCCTGGCAGCCCAGCCTGATCTCCCGCTGCTAGGTTAGATAACCAGTGAAATTGGCAGACTGCCACAAAAGTTGCATAGTATAGAAATTGGTGGGGCCTTTGTACCAGTGAAAACTTCCCCATAGGAAGAAAGTGAAAGCATTGTAAAACTAAGTTCATCCTTAACTCTTCTCTGCAGAGCAAAACCCGTCTTTATTAACCTTCTCCAAGGTGAAGGGACACAGTTGGTGACATCTTTATCATATTTATATCCCATCTTTTTTCTTTGTAAAGAAACTCCTCCTCCTTTCAATCTTATCCTCACAACAACAGCCCTGTGAGGTAGGCTGGGCTGCAAATCTTTGACTGGTCCAAAGCCACTCTGAACTCCTTGGGTGAATGGAACTAGAACACAGATCTCCTGAGTCCTAACCCAGCACTCTTAACCACTACACCACACTAATGGGCTCTCAACCCACACATCTTGGCTTACAGGGTCTGTGTATATTGGTACAGTTCAGCTGTTGTAGAATATAGAGCTTCAACTATTGAGGACAATATAAAGGTAAAGGTTTCCCCTTGACATTAAGTCCAGTCATGCCTGACTCTAGGGGGCGGTGCTCATCTCCGTTTCCTAGCCGAGGGAGCCAGCGTTTGTCCGCAGACAGTCTCCGTGGTCATGTGGCCGGCATGACTAAACACCGAAGTGCACAGAACGCTGTTACCTGCCCACCGAAGTGGCACCTTTTCATCTACTGGCATTTGCATGCTTTCGAACTGCAAGGTTGGCAGGAGCTGGGACAGAGTACGGGAGCTCACCCCATTGTGCAGATTCGAACCAGCGACCTTTCGATCAACCAGCCCAGCAGCACAGTGGTTTAAACCACTGCGCCACCTGCAGTCCCTTTTTGAGGACAATATAGGACAAAATAAAAACAAACAATGAAAGGCTAAATGCTGTCCAAAAATCTTTCTATTGTAAAGGAGGGACTGAGGCTGCTTCATATGAACAAAAATAGCTTCTGTTAAGTTTCTGAATACCATATTTGTATTTAAAACAAGGGTTTGGATACTCAGGCTAGGAATCACAGTCTGGCCCTTCGGGGAAGCTCTCTCCCTTAGATCCACCCCATTCCTTCTAACCACATGTTTGTAGTTTCCTAGTTTCTGTGCAGTTTCTTTCCACCTTGAAAGTTTGAAATGCCTTTTGTGTGAGGCATAGTCACTGGCAATAAGAACTTGAAGCTACAATAGTTGATACTTTTGGCCAAACTTTTTTTGGTCTTTGGCCTACCTGCTTCGGAAATTTAGCCCTTAAGAGCTTTTCCAGTATTGAGTTGATCTGTCAAGGTGAAAGAGGTTCCCCAGCCCTGAACCTAGAGCATAAAAAGACTGTTAGTCACTCAAAATGTATTATATTAATAATCATGTAATTTAGTGGCTAGTCATGTTGCACTTTAATGTAGCTTGATTACAATTTAGAATGTTAATGCATTATCACATTTGCTGCAATGAATCAGCCTAGTGCTATCTAGATGATTTTAAAGAAAGTCTGTCCTGCCCTGCCCTGCCCTGCCCTGCCCTGCCCTGCCCTGCCCTGCCATCCTCTTCTTCCAGTCTGTGGTGGTCCTGATCTGAATCAGGCCTGCGTACTCTTACACTAGCATAAATAAAAAGCCATCCCTCAGATACATGCTGTGCAATTAGTGTAGGATGTAGTTCAGCTCCAGGAATAAGCATAATTGAATTTAGTGGGACTACATTGTGAATAGATGCATAATTGTGCTTAGGATTGCAGCCTTAGCTCTTAAGGATGAGGAATCCATGTCTGTTTTCAGTTTTCCAGAAAGTACAAACTTGCCTAAAGGAAATGGGTACCAGGTTGGTCCCTTTATTGTCAGGAAGATGTAATGGCTTTTTGGCAGATAAAAAAGCAAACATTTTGAAATACAAAGGATTTGAAAGCCTTTGGTTTGTAATTATCCAGCAGTAAAAGACTTGAGCAATTACATCTGAAAATGACAGGGTAGGATTTCTTTTTCCACTGAATGCTTTTCTTCCCCCAAGGGATTATGTCCTTTTAATATAAGGCAATAAGAGATGTGTTTTGTTCTACTGGACTTCACTGCTTATATATGTATGCATAAGAGATTTGTTAATTCCTTGTCTTTGCAGAATATAGTATGTTGCAAATATCTTGGTATCAGAATACGAATTCTTGGGTAAATGTGTGGATTGTGTGCACCAAATATGCATTTGGTGAACAAGATATGACCATATGGAAGAGTTCTCTATATGCTACAGAAGAATTGTTGCATAATCTGTACACTGTTGCAAGATCTTGATGAAGTTCTGGTGCCTTGTGAAATATAGGACATTGTTTCTGCTGCCATTGCAGTTTCAGATTCTGGACCTTGTGTCATGAAGAAAAAATGTGGCAGATGGAGGACTAAAGCTAGTCTTGCCATGCAGATAACATGACTTGTTCTGTGATGTCTAACCAGTTTCGCTAAGAGTTCTAGTACGTTTCATTAGCTGCTTATTGGACACCAGCTTGCAGCAAGTACGCAGAGAAAAATCCACTATACAGAACTGTTTGTGGCTTCTGTGTGAATACTTCTTTTCATAAGTTAGGTATATGATTTTATTTTTCATACAGGTATTAAAGCGGAAAGAAACGTAGGGTAGTGGTTAAGACAGTAACCTGTGAATCAGGAACTTCTGCCTCTACCATGAATTCAAGTAGGTCGCTTAGACAAGACACCGAGATAAATTAATCATGATTTAGTCCCGTAGAAATCAGTAGAACTTAAGTTACTTATTATTTACTTGTTTCACTGATTTCAGTGGAGCTAACCCACTGTATCTCATTCTAAACCTTCCACCTTCCAAAATCAGTAATACCTGGATAATTCTGACTGGCCTTGCATGGGTCATGACTGGCCTTTGCAAGCAGAGCCAAAGCCCAAAGGAATGTAATGCCAGAACATTTTTATTAGTGATTGATCTATTTCAGGAGCACCTCTTAGTTGTGTAGTTGAACTGTTTATTGCAGTCCAGACCAATAGAAATTTTGCAACAATGATCAAATAAAATTATTTAAGAACGGTTAGGTAAAGTAATCAAAAGGAGGGTGATATAATACAAATTAGGGAAAATAATTGAATTAGAAGTGCTATCCTCCTAATAACACTAGATGAGTCATCCCATAGAACAATAGTAGATCTTTAGAAGATCATCCTAGGAGAATTCTTGGTGGGATTTGCAATTAAGGTTTGATGAATTACCTTGAATATAGGGAGCAGTGTCCCATATAATTTCTACACTGGTGCCCCTTTTGCTAATATCTGTGTAGTGCAAATGTAAGATCAAAACCCAGTGAGACTAATTGAACTCACTCAGATTGTGGCCAGTTTCCTGCAGAGATACATCAGATGCTTGAAACTTGTGGGCTCATTGACTGCTTTCAAACAGAGTGATGATTCTGGAACCACCCTGGGTCTGTCAGGTCAGGCAGCTTTTCCAAGGCTTTATTGGACAGCACAATGAGTGCAGGAAAATCTCCGGAAATGTCTGTCAAGCTGTAAAAACAGTCCAAAAGGTCATTTTCGATTCTTGTTTGGCTTAGGGAGGATGAGAACACATTTAGAAAATAAATAAAATATCTAATAAAAAATCAATTAAGCAGCTGAACTATGCCAATGTAATATACAAAGGGATGCTAAAGCTTCAGAAACCAGAGTGATCTGGAAAGTTTCCAGTAATCAGAGACAGGTTTTCCCTTTCTTTTTAAATGTATTTTCTCCTTTCCTTGGTTCTTTAAAGATGTTCATGAGATTCCAAGCCAGAAATTTTTTACATAGGGTGAGCCATAGTGAGAATACGTATAAACTTCTCCTCCACTTATCATGTGTGACCTCTGAGACATGTGGCATACACTTAATTTGATATTCCTTCTCCTTGCCTTTTTCCTTTTGAGAAAGCAGAACCACAGTAATTTATAGGTGCTTGTGTGCATGCACCTGAGTTACTCATTGGTGGAAAGCGGTGTTCTGATAGCTACCGGCACATACGAATTTCTAACTGTTTATTGCACTAAATGGCATTTGGGTATCCTGTTTTGTTCAGATTTGGTGGAATTCCAAACCTTTCTATGTAAATGTGCTACTGGTTCATTTTTCATGGAAAGTGCATAGCTTTGGCTGCTAAGCACTTGATCTGCTTCAGTTCATTTGTGCGCAGGTGAAACCTGTTGTATTGATGCTACAATGGCTATGAACAGGCTTTGTTTTTTCCCTTGAAGGTTATGTCAGTTTGCCATCTAACATATCAGGTTGTGTACTCTGCTGCAAGAGTTGACAGGGTGCTGTTCTTCATAGTTTTCCTATTATACATGGCAGATGACTGTTAGGTGAGCATTGGCATTGTCACTATCAAAGTTAAGCTGCAAATGTAGGAACCTGGTTGTGTCCAGTGAGTCAGTCTTACATTGAATTGTGACTACCTCTGTAGAAAATACATGTGTGATTAATATTTTAGTACTCCGCTTGCTAATGTTGTATATGGGTATCCCGATCCAAGTACAGAAAAGTATTCTGTTAATATTAATATGACTGTATAATGTATCCTGAATAATAGTTGTTATTAATAAGCTTCTGTATCAAGACGTTATGCAGACTGGAAAGTTATTTATAGGATCTTATCTTCAATAGTTTTCATAGGACACAGTTGGGGAACCTGTTCTGTGCAAACGCATGGGTCTCAGCCTTATTTTGAACTCTGCCCACTCTGGCTCTGGTTCTGCTTGGTGCTGGCATGTGGGTAATTGAGGTAATTCAGACCAGGACAGGAATATGAATCCACCGCTCTGGCATAAAGAGGCACCATAGCTCAGCAGTAGCACACCTGGTTTGCATGCAAGAGGTTCTAATGTTCAAACCCCAGCATCTCCAGGTAGGGTTAGGATATCTTGCCGGAAACCCTGGAGAACCACTGCCAGCCAGTGTTGACAATACCAGGCTAAATGGACAATGGTCTGATTCGGTATGAGGCAGCTTTCTTAATATTTAATTTAATATTTAATATTCCTTTGCTGCGTCTGCAATTCTTGGGTGTCTGATGCTCCTTATGAGCTATGCCACGTGCTCTGCACCGGGCACAAGCGAAATGAAGTGTTTCCAAAAGAACAACATTCTCAGAAGCAACATGGAGAACAAAAGGGAACCAAGTTCAACTATAGTAAGTTCAGAGGTCTGAAAAAGGGGCTGGGAGGTCAAAACAAATCAGCTCCATCAGGCTATTTTAAGGAAGTCCAGCTCCAACAGGCTCTTTCCTCATCTGTCACTAGGCAGCCGCAGAGGGAATTGGGTTGGAAGCAGAGCTGCACACCTCCTCCTCCCTAAACCGCTTTCATCTGCTTATTATAAGAGCAGTGTTTTCTTCTGTCTTTTCCTTTTGTGTTGAGTATTTTAGATCATAGCCCTGTGAGAACCTTTCTTGCTGTCTTGCTGTTAACTGAGTGTATGTAAACTGCTCTGGGAACCTTTTTGGCTGGAAAACAGAGATAAAAATGTTTTAAATAAATAAATAAACAGACCTACAGTTTTGACAAAGGTGTCCCTTGTTACAGCACATTTAACTCATTTGTCGATTAAATAAACAGCTCAGACTAATACATACTGGGTCTCTTCATTTGCTAAACAACAGGACATCTGCTATTGCATAAACTGGGGCAACTGTGAATTCAGATGTCAAAACCAGAGTTCATCCCAAGCTGTTTTCCATCTCATCAGTCTGGCTGTGGTTTCGTGCTTACAAACTGTGTGATACAGCCAGAACTACATTGGTCAACACAATTGTTCAGCTGGGTCATCTGAAAGTGTTTATTGTTAGTCAGGAGTATGCCTGCCAGTCTTAGGGCTTTTAAGTGTTAGGGTGTGACTACTCTATTTTCATTTAGATTTCATTTAAATTTCTCTTCCAACCCCTGAGAGAGAATGAGGCCTCCAGGTTGTCTAAATAGGGAAGTGCCTTGAGGTATTCTGAACTAGAGAAGCTGAACATTTTGCCTTCACAAAAGAGATGCTGAGAGAAATTGTGAGAAACCTTATCTGAGAAATTGTGCTGCCCAGTTTGTTGATTAACAGTTCTTGATTTTAAGTATTTTAATTGAGGGCATACTTTAAAAAAATCTTTTTAGCTGAAATGTTCTGTATTGTATGGTTTATTATGTTTAAACTGTGGGTGCTCTGCATTTTAAACATTTATGTAGTGAACCTCTTCATGATATCTTTTTAGATATAGTAAAGTGGCCCATAAATTGATTGTGTAATTAAAATAAAAGTATTGTAGTTATTTTATGATGGAAACCTTGTAAGGAGATGTCCATTTTTTTGGTACCACATTTTGGGCAGATTCACATGTCATGGGGATCCATGGCAAAATCTTACCATTGTGGGTTGGCCGTGTTGTCCAGACTCAGTTCTGGAATTCATCTGTGTTAGGATTAGTTTTCTGAAACCACAGAGAGAATTAATAGTATGTTCTAAGTCTTTCACACTTTGCTTTGGCTTTTCCAATCATGCAGACATGGGATTACCATTTTACCATTGTTGGTATGAAAACACCATAGAGTTCACTGGCAAGAGCAGCTGTGGAAGTGGCTGCTGCTACCCTTCAATCTCCACTGCTCTAAGCATCCTAGCAACAGTTGTGTCATTCCTTCTTTTATCCCATTGGCCAAGGGATGTGTGTTGTCCTTTGGAAACAGGGAAACAATACATGGAGGGAAAAGAAGGGAGGTCTTGGCCTTTTCTTAATTAAAGAAGACCAGCCAGAAAGCACCTCAGTCATGCAGGTACACTTGGAGGGGCAAGGGGGAACACACCTCCAAACCACAGTGGACCTGTCAAGAGGCTGCTGAGGTCCATAGGCAAGAAGAAAAGGACAGGGATTTCTCTTCAGGGGTTGTAAGGATGTATGGTGAGGCAGGGATGTTGGAGCAAGGAGCAGGCTCTGTCTGGGTAAGCACATGATCATCAGATGGGTAAGTTTGGGCAGACATCTGTGTGCTGTGGAAACAGCGCAGGGTCATTTGCTGTGTCATGAGAACCTTAAATAATACTGTAATAATTTTAAATTTTGTTGATTGTTCAAATGAAATTGCTCTTTTGATAAGTTAACCACTACACTGAGATTAAATTTTGTAAAATAGTAAGTGGAAGTTTTATTGTATTAGTTAAGTTTTTAACAGTTTTAAAATATATATTTAATTTCTATTTATTGCATAATTTGTATAACACTGTTGATGGATGTACACTGTCCAGAGAGTCCCAATTGGGACTATTGGATGCGGTTTTATAAATCAAATAAATAAATAACCTTTGTGTTACCTAGTGTAACTAATTACTTGGTTACCTAAGTAGAACAGCTCTTCTCAAATAGTATTCCGGGTATTCCAGTGTTCAGTGGTGGTTTTGTTGTTCAACAGAAGCATTGTGAGTCCATGAAGCCATTGTGGGTTGTTCTATAAAATGCAAGCATTAGTGAAAGATATCTTTATTAAATTTTGTGGGACAGGCCCTGAATAAAAGGACATGCAGTTCTACAAAACAACCTGATTTATTTAGCCATTTGCTCTGCGATCTTAAATAAAATCTTTTTTAGCATCTTAGGAAGAACAGCATCTTAGACAAATTACTTTGTCTCAGTTTAAAATTGGACTGATTGGCAATCCTACTTTGACCTGTCAAGTCCTGTCCTCATAGAAGAAATTAGATCAATCCCAGCTCACTGTAGACCGACTGAAAATCCTTAATTAAGCCACTGTGGGGCATAGTGTCTTTGACTCCCTTGCTATATGAATCATCTAGTCCACAACATCTGGAGGGCACCTATTGGGGAAGATCAAGCTAGTGTGGTTTATTTTACTACTGGTTTATTAAAACATACCTAACTTTCTTATCATTTGGATTATGCTGGAGCAACTGATTTCACTGGGTGGGTTTGTTTTCCTCCTTTTTCAGTTTGTTTGTTTATTTTAAATGCAGCCTTCCTGATCTGGCTTTTTCTTTTCTCCCTGTCCCCATCTCTGTCAAACCATGCTATGGAGAAGCAAATAAAACAAGGCACTTGTCAATCTGGTGTTCTAATTCTGCTCCAGATGTCAAACATTGACCTCGAGGGATAGCATACATGTGTATTAACAGGGATACGGAACAAAATGCCCTCCAACAATCTGCTTTTAAAGGGAGCTTTTCGAGAGGGAAATGTAGACAGCAAAATGACAGATAAGTTGACAGGGGTTGTGTGCATTAAGGCTATTACAGATGCTTTTCGCTGTCCTACGGAGAGCTGGCATTTGTCACAATTGCCTGTATAAAATTCTTGAATGGAGATGAAGCTGTTCAGGGATTTAGCTAAGAAACTGTAAATGCACAACACAAAACAAAACACCCTTTTTAATTAGAAAATGTTGAATGTCCCCGCAGTAGTAACTCATACATGAAATTAGAAGATCTTGGTGTGCCTTTAGAAGTCTGCCTTGATTTATACTGGCTTTATAAGCTCAGTATTTTTTCATATCACAAGGACTTAGCATTTTATGGTGCTCTGATTAGTAAAGCCTAGAACTGTGGAATCTAATGATGCAATAGGCTGACTGAGATCATGGGTTCTTGTGATGTAATGTCTGGTGAGAGGGTCCATTCTGTATATTTGGGGGAGAGAAGTATATTCCATTGAAGTTACTTACCTGGGGACAGCATTGTAATGATTTTCCAATGACATTATATGACATCAGTCAAGCAGTGATACAATGGAAATCCACTGGTGTTGTATGGTTAGAAAAATGCACTGTTCATGGTTGGTGGGAGGATTCTCACCATTGGCTTAGTGCAGGGGTGAACCCTTGCTTCCATAACTAATAGTGATGGGAGTCGTAGGCTAAAACATCTGGTTGGCATTAGCCAAAAGTTTCCCACCCCTAGTTTGGAATTTTTTCCTGAACAATAGCATCTTTTGCAGATACCATATTACCAATGGCAATACCTTTGCCATTGTGTTTTCAAACAGTGAGCCTAAAAGTGAGCCTAATTTTCCAGTTTGTTTGTTTGTTAATTTGCTTTTTAAGATGAGAATCAAATCCATTTTCTGTTTGTGATACCTGATGAATGGACATTAAATGATAGTTTCACACCTTTGGCTGCCAGTTCATTCTTTAACTGCTGGAGACCTTGCTCTCCTGTACTGTGTAGCTATCTTGCACAGGATCTGCCACCAGAGAAAACTCAGGAACTCTGACAAAAATTGAGAAAATGGCTTCCTAGTTACTCATTGCCATTTCCTTTGTATCAGCAATGTGATATTTGTGAACTTCCAGTCTGGGCTGCATCAGATTGACATCAAGTAGCCATTACAATTTGATATCCCAGTGAATCCTTCCCACAAGAAAAGTACACTGGAATTGAGCAACAGACTCTAGGAGCAAGTTATCCAGTGCACATGGAAGACAATATTTGGCCCATGCTTGATGTGGGCCCATGTTCATGAAATAAATGTGCCTTCCATACTTAACCTTTAAAGGTCAGCTTTTTCTTGCATATTTGCTAATGAAAAAGAAATCAAAAGCAATCTCTTTCCAGTATTCTAAATATAAGTGAAACTATTTGTAATTCAGTGAAAACTATTCTTCAGATAAGAATAGTAAAACTCCTTTGATTTCTTTGCCACAGTGCTCACTGGATTCCTTTTGCCCTTCTCTTCCTATTTAATTCAATTTCCACCATATCTTTCACTGTTCCAAGTATAAAATCTGGCTGTCACACAGATAATTGTGGTGTTGAATGGAACATTAGAAGGTCTGCAGCATCTCCAAGTCAGGCAAAAAAAAAACTGCCTGACACCCTGGGAAAGTCTCTGCCAGTCTCTGTTGAGAGTACAGGGCTAGATATGGACTGATTCAGTAAAAGGCAGTCTGCTGTCTGTGACTTGCATGTAGGAATCAGCAATTACAAATTAAATATCAGAGATGGAACTTTCATCTGGCCTCACATTCCTTCAAGCCAGGGTGGATAAAAAACAATGAATGAAAAATAAAATAAAATTAGATTTTTATTTAAATTCAGTTGTTTTAAATAAAATATTTTTGAGGAAAAATCTATCTAAAGATAGTTTTCTATTTAAGATGCATTATAGTGCAAGAGTTATTCATCATGAAATAACGATTAATTTTTAATTATGTAGCATGAGACTGCATATTCATGCAATGCTTAAATGTTTTGGTAAATGAATTCCATTACTCTAGTCACAATGCATTGCTCTTCCAGAGCTTTCTGTAAGATTATTGGGCAAGTTTTCTATCTAGAAGTTATTGTCACAGATGCTTGGTTTTACAGTTCTCAAAACTGTGAATGTATGTTTGCAGAGATCTCAAGTCTCTTCACAGCAAAAATGTTACAAAATAAACACGCAGAGTTGAGAAAAAGACCTTACTCCCATTGTTCCTTTGCAAATCTATGTACATAGAATCAACCCCTTACCTCTTTAATCCTAAATTTCAATGAATAATAGAAGTTTGTTGGGGACAGGATAGATGTGCAGAAGAAGCTAAGGGTGAAGAGGGAAGGACAAGTAGTAAAAATGAAAAGAAACACTTTTGAGCAGCATACTCCTCAAATCTTTGCATATTTTTGTATTTAGCCTGAGATTTATCTCATAATACTTTCCCTGGAGGAGAAAACCTATAATGGCAGCAGGCTGTAAAAAAGACCCAGTTTGAAAATATTTTAATGAAGCTCCTCTACCTATGCATAAGGTAGGTATGATTTAAATTGGATTTAAATCAAATCCACCCTGCCTGCAGCCCAATCCTTTTTCATGGAGTTGTTTTTAAGTGGTATTTATTCATGTGTGAACTAGCCCAAAGGGTGAGATCCAGAGGTGCTCTAGATAAAGATAAGATGTTTTGGATGGTATCACTGACTGGCAAATTTGGAGTACATGTGATTTAACTTTCAACATTGATATATGTTTATATTGAAATTCATAGGGTTCAGGTGAGTGTAAGTAACAGTATTCTAATTGGGAAACTAAGATTGGGATACAAAAGCTACTCCAGTGTCATCTAGTAAGTCTATTAATGGGTGAGCTTGTTCTCACCATCAATATGCTAAATCACTAATCCACAGAAGGCATAATTTGGGAGAGGCAGGTTTCCCCTAAATAAGACAACAGAACTCTTGTAAAATGGATTGGTCTAAGGGTATAGAACACATAACTAAATTAGTTTGTTTTTCATTTTCCTTTGACAAGGACATTGCAGCATGGCAGCATCTAGAAAGTTTGTGGGTATCTAGTAATTTGTCCAGTTTATCTAACCATTTTCAGCTGTCAGGTTATTTTTGGGAGGATCAAAGTCCTGCATCAGTGAACTTTTTTTCCTTGGCATTCAGGACAGATGCTTCCTTTAGTAACATACTGAGATAACTTGAAACATCTGGCTTGGAAGACTTGGCTCCTCTTAGTAAGAGAGGATCCAGAAGCACAACTATGCAGAGTCCTTTTCAGGCTCTGGTCTAGCAGAAAGGGAGGGGAAAGATGTTAAGTTTTTCTAGAAACCCACAACTTGTGTTTGGATTCCCTTTAAACTAGCACATTAATCATTGCTTTTCAAGATGAGTTTTGCTTATGTCCAAACTCATTTTGAATTACACATTCCCTCATCAAGAGAGTCTCCTTTCTTTCCCCATCTATTATTTCCCCTCCTGCTCAGTGATTTTTTGAGAAAAGAATACTTCTGGAAAAAATTCCTCATATGTCAAATTCTGGGCAAAATGACGAACAAACCTGGGAGCAATATGCATTGCAGATAGCAATGATGGGATGGTATAGGTATTAAAACAGCCTTTATAGAAGCAACTTAATTGTTAGGGCAACTTACATTTCTCCTGATGTTGTGAATAGCGGCTGTGCAGCACGGATATCACATGCAGGCATGGGTCACTTCTGGCTAGAGGCAGGTAGCGTGCTGAGCCCACGGCATCGTGCAGGGTTGCAAAGGCTAAAGGGCCAAATACAGCACACCAATACAACACATCATTTGGAACCCCCCCCCCCCCAAAACCCTGAAAACCATACCAGCACATGGGATTTGGCACATTATAGCATGCCTGAGGGTAGCACTCTCTGTTGCTTTGGACTTGGCCTGTTACAAATTGCCAGAAAGTATGGCCGCCACTGATAGGGTTATTTTCCCACCATATTTAACATTGCCCTTTGCTTACCATGGCTGCCACATGGAAGCCATTTTAAATTGTTGTATGTTGCAGCTATTGCCGCACAAGCCATGTGTGTGTCACAGCCACTCTGTGCTGTTTTCCTGATTTTCCACATATTTAAAATCTTTGATCAAAGATCATGAGCACACCGTTTTCCATATGGTGTGATCTGAAGCAGCTTCCATGATGTATAAGCTAGAGTTTAGATACCAGCAACACTGAATTTTATTTTCTACTTACCATTTGGATTGTTGTGTACCATGCAGGATTTTTGAAATCATGCAGCCATATAACTTAGGTCAACCTTCTTCAAACCTGGTACCCTCCAAATGTTTTGGACTACAATGCCAAGCTTTCCTGGCTATTAGCTATGCTGGCTGGGGCTGTTGGGAGTTGAAGTCCAAACTATCTTAAGTTGAGGAAGGTTGCCTTCGGTGATGTGGCTGTCCCTCTACAGGGGCTATTGTGCATCATGGAGGTAGGTTTACTTGTCTAAGATTGCCAGCCATAGGGCTAAGAGTTGAATTAGATCATCTTCCTGTTCTTTTCCAAAGCCTGTCATTGCCTCTGCAAGTATAGAATTTTAGGAGTCTGAAGTGTGTGTCTGGAATGCCTGCAAATCTCTTGTGTAATAACTTGGCAGTTTTAGGGGACACCATCTGGAGCCCCAGGATTGTAAACTCCTGGTTAGCAGAATCTTTCTGTCATTCTGTTTTTTTCATAGGCTGAATCCTGGCTGAGTCAGTAGCATTGCTTGAACTGGAGCCAGTTCATTCATCCAGGAGTAAATTCTTTTCTCCTATTTCAGCAAGTAGCTGCTCGCACAAAAATTCCAGCAACCACTTTTTCCTTCTTTTAATAACTATAGCTCAGCTATTTAATTTAATGACTTCACCTTTCTTATTCTGCCCATAGTGTCCTCTGGGCTTTTTAAAAACAGTAATATCCTTTGTGATGGATATTGCCATCGTCCTTGTTAGATTTTTTAAATAATAGTTTTTGCTAAAATGCGCTAGGAAACAAGAGTATGAACTACATTCAGATTGTGTTCCTGCATGGATCTTTAGTGGTGGAAGAGAAGAGAGGTGTCAACACTAAATGAGCCAGGAAAGGTGTTTAGTCCACATGTAGAAAGAAGTAAAATAGTAGACTGTTCTTGGGAATTTAGTGTGTTTCCTGTTGTTGGTTTACTTATAATAAGGAAAACTAAAATGGAAGTATTAGGTTGAATTTTGGTATGCAACTATTATGCTTCCAATAAAAATAATAATGAATGAGTTTGATCGTAGGCTTTGTATTTGCAATTAGCACAGCGTAATCAGGAGTAAAATGTGAGCATTTGTGTTTAAGATGTTGAAACCTGTGGTTGTTGATTTACGTTTTTAGATAATATCAGAGGAGCTGTAATTTGGTAAAATGTAAACCTTCTCTCTGTCCCACTCCTCAGCTCCCTGTAGATACATAGCATACTAATGGAATGAATTGCAGTGTACATTCCAAAGATCAAGGATCTCAGTAACAACTCAGATTTGGCAAAATGTCATAGAAGTTGTTTATGTGAAGTATTGATGGTATATGTTAACACTTAGCCCTTGATCCCATTGCAAAGAGTTTAGAAACTCCAAATCCCCCATTTTTCCTTGAATAGATATCATTAGAGCTGTGGTCTCATTTATTCTCTTTTTTCTGGTGTAATTGCACCTGAATGTACTCCTGTAATGGTTCAGTAATAACTTTTCCTTCTCTTTCATCCTCACATACTAGAATTCCAGTGTTGTTCATCTGAGTCAGCACCTGTCCTTGTGCATTTCCACATTTTATGTGGGAACTGGCTCTCTTACTCTTCTTTGTAGAATGGAGGATGCTGTGGTTGATACTGTAAAGAATTAAGAATTCTTCCATTTCATTAGGTTCGACCACAGTGGCTGCCCAACAGGCTTCGCCAGCAGCCAGCATTCTAACCAGGAGGATTCTTCTTCATACCTTTTGGGGTGGGAGATACAGCTATAAAAGTGTTGATTCAAAGGGAGCTCTGACAGAGATGATACATCCCGGAGTCCTGTTTTGTTGCTTTGGGAAAGACTGGGAGAGGATTCCTGATCCTGATCAAAGGCACATTCCTTTCAATGTAGAGGAATGGATTCTGAAGGACAGCTTAGCATCAAAGATACTGTGACAACTATTTTGCCTGAGAGGGCAAAATGTTGTTACTCTGAAAACCAGAAATGCCTGTGCTCTGCCTCTTGATGTCCTTTCCTGAGAATATACTGAACTACTGTCATGGATTTCCAGTGTGGTGTAGAGTTTAAAAACAGACCTAATTAAAACAGCAGGCATGCCTATTAAATGCTTTTTGAATAGAGGGCAATTTTAACCTAATGCTGAAAAGATGACAGTGCGCATCAGGCAGGCCCCAGTGGGGAAATCATTCCACAACTGGGGATGAGGAGTCACCATTGAAAAGGCCTTCTTCCTAGTTGCCTCTTTCTGGGCAACTAGGTGGCAGTCAGAAGAAGACTGCAAATGATGATCCTGCATGGAATACTTGCAATAGAAACTTATTTATAATAGGGCTGACATGGGAGCAGGACGGTTCTGGCACACAGAGTAGTGCAGGTGCAGACCATCACACCTGGAGGCCACTGTGCTAGAGAAGGCTGAAGACTGTTAACACCTTGTGAAGTTTTTATCGATTCCACTTGTCCATACTCCCCTTTGGGGAGTCAGAAAAAGCCTGAAGTGAACCTATTTTCTGTTTACAAAGCAACCTTCTGTTGAGCCAGACCATGGATTCATCCAAACCAATATTGTTAAATATTATGTAAGATTTCAGGGTGATGTTGATGCTGAAGTCTATTTTATTTTCATAGTCCTGCTAAATGAACAGGATGGATGGATTAATATACTACCAATGAACCTTCATTTTTACTGACATAATTGACAACTATGCCATTGTAATCCTCCTTTACTGGGGCTCAGGACAACATGCTATTTATTTATTATAGTCATATCAAACCTGCAAGGAGCCCAAGGCAGTTTACACAATCCTCTTCCACCTCTTCTTTTTATCCTCACAACCCTGTGGGGTAGGCTAGGCTCAGGGTCAGTGACCAGTGGTCTTGATGGTAGAACAGGGACTAGAACCCTGATTTTCTGAGTCCCAGGTCAGCCCTGTAACCACTATGCAAGACTGCCTTACATGACAGTATCCCATTTTGTCCTCACTGGGTTGAGAGAGTGACTGGTCCAGGGTCATCCATTCAGCTTCATGGCCAAGTAGAAATTTGGGCCTAGGTGTACCTGGTAGCAGCAAAGCAGTTGGTAGTTTAGGCCTTGACTGTGACCTAAAGACCAAATTTAGCTTTAGAACAAAGTATGATCCTTGTTTTTAAGCACCATTTGGCCTTTTTAGGCCACTGTTTTGGTTTGCCTTTGCTCTGGTGGTGTGGTCCAGAGAGTGAAATTGGCCCTTGGAAGCCCTGAAGTTGCCAGCCCCTGTAAGGCACAAATCTAACCCAGAGTTTCCACATGCAAATTCCTAGCTTATATAATCAGCCACCTGACGCTGTACTAAAGTGCTGGCTTTTCAGTCTTCCCACCACACACAGAACCTCACAGCTGCACTTGCTAGAGAGGCTTAAAAGGAGACTTGCTAGTTCATTATAGTTGTGTCAACTAATTAATAATAGACAAGGCCTTTCTTGCATTACTCCAAGCAAGCTGTAAGAAACGCATGACACTCAGACCCAGGAAGAAAGGAACTAATTACAATCTACTGCAGTGTGGGTCTACCTCCAGGCAGCAGAACAGAAAGTTTAGAGTATTGCTCTGAATTGGCAAAAATAACAATTGTTGCCTTAAATAACAGTTGTTTCGGTCATTACCACTCCAGATGGCAACATCTCATAGTTAAGTTTTATTATATTTTCATACTTTTGTCATCCTTTTTGCTGGCTATTTTTCAAAGCTTTGGACGGGCATACAGTTCTTGCCATCATGTGACACTCTAGGGACTGAAATGTAATCTGCTTTACTAACTACTGGCTAATTGGTGTTCCCAGTATATTCTGTTATATTGTAGGTGTTTTGCTTCAAATGCAGATCATTCTCAATCACATAGGCCATTGGCTCTCTCGAGAGTATTTTCTATACCGACGTTTGTATGGTGCAACAATGCATATGCACCATATGTAAGAGTTAACATCCCTTACTCTGTATATCAGAATATTTATTATTCTTTCTGTGCATAAGCCATTTTTAAACTTTGAAGTTTCCAAAGTGCTATACATTGTTTGTTCTTTAAATGTGCTTGGGTTTGAGAGAAAATGTTTTGAGTTCCCTTCCCCTGGGATCTTTTTTCTCATAAAGGCACATTGTGTATCATACTTGACACTTGTGAAGATCAGTTAAATTTAAGTGCTGTCAGCTCTCTCTCACCTTGCTTCCATGGTAAAACTGTTTAGTTAACATAATATAGAGGGGAAGGATTGGAGAAGTGGAGTCCAGATGGTAAAGTGGAGCTGTAGAATATTATATTTTAGCATGATGTGTCTCTTGCAGCAGAGCTGTATTGTTTTTATAGACCTCTGTATCCTTAGATACTAATTTATATGGCTCAGAAAAATGTAAATTCCATTGGTTATGTTGGATTTATGTAACATGTAACTACCTGCATGATTTGGAGGGCACTTTGTGTGAGCTGATGGAAAACTGAGATGCAAATAACATAATTAATAATTTTAAAAAGTTATCGCTTGTTTGAAGCTTCTGTCACATATGAGCTCTTCCTACCAATTTTTTTTTCTATAAACACAGGTGGTAGCTGCCAACACAGGTTGCCTTACTGCACTGAGCTGACCCCATAATTGTGACTTCAGAGAGGTTTAGTGGTAGAGATGGTGCTTTGCATGAAGCATCCCCTGGATTCAATCTCTGGTACCTCCAATTTAAAAAAAAAAAAATCCCAGGCATGCAGTCTTGGAAAGGCTGAGATCCTGAGAAGAAGCTCTCTGTCAAGTCTTGCTACTACTGTGATAAATGGGTCAGTGGTCGCACTTCATATACAGAAAGCTTTTCATGAGATTTTTAATAGTACCCTCTTCCTCCTGATCAGACAAGTCCAACCATCTTCCTATTTGTTGTATGTAACTGACATTGCAAAAGGAATTTCCGAGAAAGATGAGATAGTTGGTGAATGGCAGGAGGGATCAAATCTGCATAGATTAGTTACAGGCCAGAGGGACTTTTTCATCTGCTGTTGACTTAGGTTATCTACTTGAAATTTGAACATTGGCTTCTGTTTCAAGCCTCAGTAATACATTTGGAATGACCTTTTCTTATCAGTAGATGTTTAAAGAACCTGAACAGTATGCTGACTGGGACGGAAACTCCATGAAATGTAGACAGTGCTGGTTGGTTTCCCAGCAGTAGTCTGGTGATCCATTGAACCATAGAAACTGTAATTGAAAGATTAAAACGCCTATGATTGGTTCTGCCTATTAAGAAGATATGCTTATTTATATCAGATCACTACTTTTTATTTTCCTTTTGGAAAGAGTATCGATCTTTGCAGTCACCAGAAATCAAACAGAACTACCCTAAGTGAAAAATCCCAATGAGCCATAGAGTCTGGTGCAAATCACATTAAATAAACATACTGAAAAAAAAGTACTCACAATTTGCAGAATGTTTCTCTGTTACAGTCTTGTGGCATCTTAATGACCATTTCTTCTAGTGTACACTTTTGTGAACTATAACCCAGGTCAACAAAGGTATGAAGTGTTATCAAGAGTTTCAGATATATACAGTACGCAAGTGAGCAGGGTGGGGTAGGGAGAACTGTAAACAGAGATGTCAGAAGGAAGTTAAATGTGGTAGTGCTGACAGAATTTGCTTTATTAAGAACGGCGATTAACAGGACAATTACTGCTGGTAACACAAACATCATGACACTGCTACTTAATATCTGTAGTGTAATAAAAATCCTTTATCTTGATTTAAGTCTCTGGCAATAGAATTGAGCCTGTTGATGAAGTCTAATTCAGCAGTTTCTTGCTCTGATTTTACTTTCCTTCAGTAAGTTTAAAATCAGTGACAGAATGTCATGGGAGAGTGAAGTATTATCCCACTGGTTTGCTAATATTGCCATAGAGACCCCTATTCTTAGATCCCCTCAGACAACCTGGTTATACTTGAAGTCTGCCACTATGAAGGTATTTCTGTGTACAGTGCCTGACAGAAGTATTCCCCCACACCCTTTCCACATTTTGTTCTGTTCAAATATTTTCAACATTTTGTTCTGTTACAACCTGCAATTGAAATGGATTTAATTGGCATTGTTACCAAGGTACTCACCACTGTGAAGATGCAAAATCTCTTTACTGCAGCACCCAGGTTAAGCATGCAAAATTAAACTAGCCCTCCTTGGTTGTGTAAGCATTTGCCCCCTTTGATGTGACAGGGCCAAAAAAGCTCTGCTGCCACTCCCTGCCTCTAGTGTAAGAAGTTGAATGCAGTCTGCCTGTGTGTGATTCCAGTGGCACATGATCTCAGAAAAATGTACCTGTCTCTGAAAGTCCCCAGAGTTTATGGGGAATCGTATCGAAATGGCCAGCATCGTGAGGACCAAGGAACTAGCAAAAGGGTTCCAGAATAAAGTTGTACAGAAGCACCAGTCAGAATTACCAAGTGGCCAGTGGTAACTCTGAAGCAGCTGGAGCAATCTGCAGCTGAGATGCACGAACCTGTCCACAGGATAATTCTCACCTGGACACTGCACAAAGATAGCACAGGCACAGGGTGTGTGTGCGCACTTTGCAAGGCACTGTATACATGCATGCTGTATCAGTTGTGATGGACTGTTTCATGTGTTCCTGGCTGCTTACCTCTGTAAAATGCATGCAAGCAGAGATTGAGGAAACGATTGGGCACCCTCATTGCACTTTTCTATGTATTGCTCAATGGGCAAGCGGTGAACGTGCACACGTGCACACACATACCCTTCACAACATGCAGCATATCAGTGAGCCAAGTTTGGAGGACGTAGGACATCTACCCCAGCACTGAGAATAATGAGGTACAGTACAATCCTAAAGAACACAGAAGCACACCTAAGCACATTCCAAAGCACAGAAGCACATTCTAAAGGGTATGGAAGAAATGTTCAACCAGCCTTGCTAATGGGCATGGAAACACTGATAACCTGTGTGCTATAGTGGTTAGTGTCTTAGAGTGGGAATCAGGAGACCACATTTCTAGCCCCCACTGGGCCATGCAACTCGCTGGGTAATTCTGGGCCAGTCTATCTCTTGGCCTAAGCTACCTCATAGGGCTGCAGTGAGGATAAAATGCAAAGAAGAAGGCAGATGATGTAAGCTGCCTTGGGTTCCTCAAGAGGAAAAAAGACGTGATATAAAGTAGATGCATAGATATTGATTGTGTGTTTGTTTTATTAGGCTATATCCACTCAATCCAAAAGTGGATTGAGCAAAAAATGTAGAACAATAGAAACAGAATAACCAGTGAAGCAATAAAATAACTATAAAACAATTAATATACAGAACACCTACAATATATACAATAACAGTGCACGACAACACAGAGATGGATGGATGGATGGATGGATGGATGGATGGATGGATAGATCATTCAATAAACAGGGTCCAGCCGTTTGAACAAGGTGAATCCAGTTCTGATTGCCTCCCCACCCCCAAGGTTTGCTGTGACAGCAATTTTATTTAGTTAGGTTGCCATGTAGTGTGGATGCCCAGAACCCTCCAAACATGGGGAATAACAGGCACTCAGTTGCCCCTGTGCGTCTCCCCACTTACAGAAGACATAGATAACCAGTATTTTATCTCTGTGTCTTTTGACCATCCTGGTGAGGTGGAGGGACCTGAGGCACTGACAAGAATTTTTGTTTCCCAGAGGAGTCTTACCGCTCCCTGGAACTTCCCCCATTGCTGCCTCCAAAATCACACTTGTGATCTTGGAGTTGCAGCCAGCATGGAAAGAACAATACTGACTGTGCAAGGGCAGGGGAAGGATGCTCTGCAGCTGTAATCTTGGTTCCAGCCTTGGAACACATTTCCAAGGTCACAAGTGGGACTTGATTTATCCTGTGGCTGTGTAGACACCATCTAGAGACCACAAAATTGCATTCCTACTGTTAAAGATTAAAGATAATAAACACAAGCCACACATTTCCTGAGCACCAACAGAATGAAAATCACCCATGATTCGAGTATACCATAAAATAAAGCCAGCAAGAGTAAAACAGCAAAGCAGCAAAACTAAGAATTAAAGTTCCTAAAATTATCTTGAAGCAGTATTTTAATTAATATCACATCTTTTTATACTATGTACACTATTAAATTTTTATGCTTTTAAATCTTTGTAAACCTCCAGAAAGCCTTGGCGATTGAGTGATACAGAAGTTGGGATTTCTCCACATTGTGCAAAAAATACCACAGGGTAGGGACCAGCGTTCTTCACACTCTGGGTGCTACCACTGAAAAGACTGTATCTCCAATAGCCACTTGCAGTACCTTATTTGTCAGAGGCCACCTGAGAAATATCACAGTCTAGAAGGAATGAAAACATAAACTACCCCTTTTCTGTTCACAGGTGTACCATTCCCAAAGAATTTCCTCCAGATCTGCAAGAAAATTCTGTGCAGGCTCTTTAGAGTATTTGTCCACGTCTACATTCATCACTTTGACCGTATCATCATTATGGGAGCTGAAGCCCATGTAAACACCTGTTACAAGCACTTTTATTATTTTGTGACAGAGCTCAACCTCATAGACCGCAAGGAACTAGAACCTTTGGTAAGTGTTAATACTCATCGGGGCATGAAGGACCAGTTGTGTTGGCTTCTCTCCTCTTTTCAGTTGATTCTTCTCTTCTTGCCTGCCACTGGAAAAAAAATCCATTCATTTCCACTATAAAGAGAGAACGAATGTGCTTTGGAAAAAGAGATTTACAGAAACTTTTCTTCTTAATACTCTTCCTTAGCAACAATATTTCAATAAGCTAAATATGGATTATCAGAAGAATCAAGTTCATAACTAGCTGTTGGAACAAACATTGCTCACAAATGACTTTCACTTTCAGAAGGCTTACTGTCATTTCTGGAATATACCAAATTGTTTCAGATAGTATGTAACAGCCAGAGATGACCTCCTATACTGCAAGTTCATTGCTGCAGGAAATTATCTTAAAATTCTTCCTCTAATTAGAGAGGCAGCCAAGGTTTAATCAGTTAAACAGATTGCCATGTACTTCATAGTGGAAATATGGCTGAAAATAGGAATTGAGAGTCGAATTAAATCATGGCTGGATGCAGAATCCCTTGAAAACTGATTATCTGGACCCATTTCAGTCCGGCTTCAGACCCGGGTATGGTACTGAATCTGCCTTGGTCGCCCTGTACGATGACCTGTGCAGGGAGAAAGACAGGGGGAGTGCGTCCCTGTTGGTTCTCCTGGACCTCTCAGCGGCTTTCGATACCATCGACCATGGTATCCTTCTGGACAGGCTTGCGGGATTGGGGGTTGGAGGCACTGCTTTGC
>NW_025335550.1:19523297-19546168 GCF_004798865.1 Varanus komodoensis | reverse complement strand
GCCTGGCGCCGAAAAACAAATAACGACGGCGCCAGGCGAAGACTTTTTTATTCAAGCGGCATTTTAACTGTTAATATTATTGGTTTTACCTGGCCAGGGCGGCTTATTTTATACTGTACTGTTGTATTTTAATTTTATATTTATATTTTAATTTATATTATAATTATTTTAATTTATTGATGTGAGCCGCCCCGAGGCTTCAGCGAATGGGGCGGCATAAAAATGTTTAAATAAATAAATAAATAAATAAATAAATAAATAAATAAATAAATGAGCAGAGGTATGGCAAGCAGTTCATGGGGAAAGCTAAGAAGCAGCAGGTTGTGGGATTGAGATACTTTTGGAATCTTTACCTTTTCCATAAGGCCCATGGAGTAGTAAGATAGCCTGTGCTTCAAACCCCAGAGGCCTGAGGTTTCAATTCCAGTATCTCCTCTCAAAGGACCTTGGCTGGAAGGACCAGGATAGGCCTGCGTCCAAGCCCCTAGGGAGCACCACCAACAAGAGCAGATACTGAACTGGATAAACCAGAATGAAGAAGCTTCTTATGTTCTTGTACATGCTGAGTGAATTGCATTGCTACACCACATTATAAAGTACTCAGACATTATCTTCCACGCCTCCTCCTGTGCCATTTGCAGAACTGGACAGTCAAGCTGTTTTACCAAAGCTCTGTTTCTGTTGACAGGGATGCTTACCAGATTATGTTAGTCTGCAGATCTTCTGGGCCTGTTCAGCTGTAGCAGTTTATGGCAGGGGTAACACGATGGGAATGGGGTTGCTGTTTTGGATATTTCTTCTTGGAAGACCTTGGGACTTCCAAGGTGGCACTGATCCCTCTTACATCTGTACTAGGTGCCAAAGTTCAGTTATCCTGGAAGTATAATGGTCATTCAGTAACTGACCTAATCATATTAGAGTATCAGGAATGACCTTAGTTTAAACCAAACTTGACCTTGACTTCCCCCAGTTATCCATGTAGGAAAACCAAGAAATTATATTGTTGAAGCCCAGTACAAGTGATATCCCCCTGTGAACCCTTAGCAATATTTTGGCTGTCAACTCAATTGGACCTTAATGTCATGATCGGTAGTGGGGGAATCTCTGGCCCATTCTCTGTCCAACTTACAGAACCTCCATGGGTTCCTCTATAAAGTAGGTCTTCTCCTGCCCCTGGAGGAATACCTGATGTAGTGTTTGATGGCAGGCTGGAGATAACAGTGGTGGGTGCAAACAAGGAATTTTCCCATGTGGCTGCTTTCTCACTGGGGAAACTGCTACGTGGTGAAGCGACCATGACTTGAGGTGGCACTCTAGCCATTGGCTTAAGTACAGTGGCTGTGCCCGCCCCACATTCTCACCCCAAAGGAGAATGCATGGGGCAGGCTAAGTGGCTTCGCACATAGCAAAGCTAGGATGTGCCTGATGCACTGTAAAGATTCTTCTACCAATAGTCAGGGACCTAATGATGTCAGAACTGTGGCCATACCCGTTCTGGTGTTATTCAGACTTTTGGGGACTTGGTGGGAATCATCTGGTTTTTACCTGCTCCTGATCTATGGGTGCATTGCTTGGCTATGTTAGTGACTGTAATGGAGTCACATTTCAGGTGAAAATAAAAAAACAATGGCACAAACCAAGACGTATTAGGAAAGCATATGTTTGTTGTTGCCAAACTGTTTGATGGTACAGCAGTTACCTCTATATTTGTCTAAGGAAATAGTTTGAACAAATGTCTGTCTGCTCTCCCAGCTTTGTGGAAATCCACGTGTGGTTCCAAAGGGCCTGAGAATGTAAACTGAGTGTGTCCACAATGTGTACTTGGAAACCTTCCATTTGAATCCGTAGAGTCAATTCACCTGAGCAAATCGCTGCAGTTTTCATTGAGCAAAAAGGTATGGCCTACTGGACCTTGGCCTCTGAGGCAAGCCGTGTCGAGAGAAAGATAATGGTGTGAAAGGAAGGGCTGTGAGACTGTAAAATATTAATACACATGTACCGCAGGCTCGGGTATATAACCGAAACTATGTGAGTGCACAGGCAAGGAGGTTTTCAGAATTCTTTTAAAGAATTAACTACAGTAAAATGTTGGTCTGTCATTAATTTTTCACTAACTCTTTCATTCCTGTCCTGTCCTCACATGACTGCTTTTCTTTCTGAATTGGCCCTGGAGTTTTACTTCTAAATGTAAATAATTGTTAAGAAGCTCTCCCACCCTCTCCTAGGAAAGAACAGGCTAAAGACAGAGAGAATGGGTGGGTTTGTGCAACACATTCTATCCATGTACAGTCGGTAAAACTCCTCTCTGCCAGGCAGGCAGGCATAGCATGGGGTTCTAATGGGGGGAAAGTCTGCACACCTGTAGCAGGCGCCTACTGGGGAAGGAAGGTCACCTGGTATCGAAACGACCACAACTTAGACGCCAGGCAAACCTCTCCAGGGTGGTCATTCCACAGCTGGGGTGCCACAACTGAAAAGGCCTCTTAGTAGCTTTCCACTTCACTTCACTTGGTAGTGGCTAAACACATGCACATTTTCCATGTGGCAGTGGGAAGTTTATTCTCTTCAGTACCAAAATGATGGGAAAAACAGGAAGAGTGTATCTAATCGTTCAGAAATATGTTTATTAAGCCCAAGATGTTACAGAAATCATCTTCAAGGATGCTTGAAGGCACCTTCCAGGGCATCCCCATATTTGTTGGAAAAGATTCCCAAATGAGCTTTCTAGCCTGTACAGTGATGGGTCTATTCTGGCTTTCAATGTTAATTATATGAATGTGAAACGTGATTGATTTAGAGGAGCTGCTGCATGATTTCCACATCAAAGCTGTACTGCATAATAATTTTACTGCCATATGTAAGTACAGACTACTGTTCTCACGGGGAAGAAAAGATATAAAGAATGCTAACATGAGCACAAATCTATGAAGAACAGAACAAGATTCTTAGAAATACTGATCTGATGTATGGTGAAAGGTGATTGTGATGGTGAAAGAGGATGAGCTGTATGCTAGAAGGTTACTAGCTCTGGTCTCAGCTCAGCATCAATTGATTCTGTAATGTGAATAGCAGCAAATTCCCACTTCATAATATGGGGGAACCAATATCATTCTCCACTTTATTTATTTTATGAGCCAGTGTGGCATGGTTGTTATTGATCTGGGTTTTAGTCCCATTGTATGACTTTGGTCTAGTCACCACCATTCAGCCAAACCTACCTTGCAGGGTTGTTGATGCAAGGAAGAAAATAGAGAGGAGAACCTTGCAAGCTATCTTGAGTTCTTCTTCATGGTCTCTGCATATCACACATATGGGCTGAAGAAAAGTAGGATTTAAATGTCCTGCTTCTGCTGCTGCTATTTACAGTCCTGCTACTGCACCCTTTCTAAGCAAACTCAGGAGCGGTAAACTGTATAATGCTAAAGCAACACAAAGAAGAAGAACAATACATTAAAAACATAGCAAACATTTAAACTGTGGCTGGTCAGCAAAAAAGGCTTCCCGGAACAAGGCACTGACAGCAACAGTGTTGGTTCCTGTCTGACCTCCAGAGGCAGGGGATTTCTCACTAGGAAATGCCTATGGCAGCAGGGTTCCTTGGTCACCCGTTTTCAGACTGCTTATCTTATGACCTGGAACAAAGAGCACGCCAAGGTATGCCCT
This sequence comes from Varanus komodoensis, assembly GCF_004798865.1. NCBI lineage: Eukaryota > Metazoa > Chordata > Lepidosauria > Squamata > Varanidae > Varanus > Varanus komodoensis. The sequence continues at coordinate 19,542,505 of NW_025335550.1, read as the reverse complement.
GCTTCATGTGCTGGGCTGATGAACAACTGATGGAGGCCACGAAGTCTCAAGCCGGGGCTCCAGAGGAAGCCTCAGCATTGAAAGTTGTCTCCCAGACCACTGCCCCAGTCTCCCCCCACATCATACTTGAGGCCCCCTCTGCCAGCTTGCTCAGGGGGGATGCTTGGCAGCAAGGTGGGCAAAGCACCAGCCACATCCCCAACGTGTTTCCCTAGTGGAAGTCAGCTGAATTCCAGCAGCTCCTCCAGCCTGTGCTGGCGCTGCACGAAGTACCCAGGTGAGCTGTGCTGGATCAGGTCACCTCACAGTTCACCCAGCCAGGTCCCACTAGTACACGCCAGATCAGCCTGCTCCTCCTTAATTGACTTGTAACATATACAGCATACATTGAGCATTTAGGAGATGCAATATATAAACAAGTATTATTATATATAATTGCACACAACCAAAGAGGCTGGCAGCACCACACTCTGCATGTTGTTACAAATTAAAACTTGCTCCCCACCACCACTTGCTTTTTTGTTTCATGCCAGTTGGCCCTTCCTCCATTCTGTAGTCAGATGTGCATGGGAATTATCATCATCATCATCGTTTCTGTATGTAAACTTCAATTAAAATTTTGTGTTCTAAAATTTAGATCTGAAGAGAACTGGCAATTTGGCTTTGCAGCAAATATAATAAAAAGAATATTTTTGGATTTCTGTTTCGCAAGGCAGCTGCTCTTTTCTGTGCTGAGTGTAAAACTGTGTACACATTACTTTGCCACTTTTACATTTGCTGCCAGTCCACATTGCTTTCATAATAAACGAAGTGCTTTAAAAAAAGAATTGCAGTTTTGCAAGCCTAGAGTTTGAAATTCCAGATAGAGTTTGAAAACAAACAGCTTTGCATTTGTGGCCAAGAAACAAATGTCTTTATTGTTTAGTCTTTATAATTTCTAACAAACTGAACAAGAAGGTAGTGGTGTGTGTGTGTGTGTGTGTGGCGGAGGGAGCGAGGAAGAATTTGCTTTTGTTTTGAAATTGCAGACATTCACAAGCCCACACAGCCTTGTCTTTTGGCCTGTGTAGGCCAGTGGCTTGCTTAGAATGCTGAGTTACCATATTGCTTCCTTCCATTTTATGCTGCTTCCAATTCAGATGTTTTCCAAGGGTTTTGTTGCTGTTTTGTTGTGAAACAGCACTGGAGTGAAAGCCCGCATAGAACAGGTTTCTAGTATTTATTTGTTTAAATACCTTTTTGTTTGTTTTATTTTATATGCTGATCTATACCACAAAGTGCCCGGGGCCACTTACACAATACTACAGGTTATAAATGAGCTAGCCCTATGTATTGTGTGATGTGAAGTCTTCATGGTAAGAAAGCAAGAAAGGGTGGTTTTGTATCAACTGAGTTTTGCTACCTCGACTTTTCCTTGCTCACAGCGCCTCCTGGTGTGTTTGTAGCCAAGGGTAAGATTCCAGTCCCCCTACAGTTTATGAACCAAGTGTTGTTTAATTCAAATCCAGAACTGCAGCAGCTTTTTCATATATGCATTTGTGTTCCAGTAATCAGGGCTGAGTTAGGCATTTTGATCACAAATGCAGTTTTGGACCATCATTATACAGGCAGTGGCTTACCTCTTGATGGTGTGGAGATCAGATCGGCATCAGTCCAAAGACTCTTCTGGAGTTTTCAAGTGTTCCTTATTTATTGGGGCGGGGGGGAATCCGCTTGAGGGCTTAAGACATACATTTAAATTTGGCATCATAATTCAGAAGTTCATTAGAGCATCATCTTGTGATTGCTCAGGAAGATTTAGGGGTAGCCCAAAGACTTTGGAGTGCAGATGTGTTTAATTCCATGTCTTGGTTTAGGCTTCAGTTGCAACTTTCAATTAAGTCTGGAACTAGGAAGAACCTTTTAAGTAAATAACCACTTGTATCCTATCCCTCTCTTTGGAAGGCAGTACTGCTGTAAAACATCAAGTTTCCTTGCCCTGCCGAACAGCGACAGCAATAGGTTTGGTGCCATATCTGTGGTTGTAAATCAGAATGCTAATGAAACAGGAGCTGATGTTTGAACTACGTGTTTGAACATTTTGGACTGGTTGGAATATGACTAGGGAAACCACATTTTGTGAATTTTGTACCCTGCCATTTTGTCAAAAGTTCCATATTTGGTCAATCCTCACTTGTACCATAACTGTTGTTAATATAGCAATATTTTTAATAGGACAGTACATCTTATTTATCAGGTACTAAGAAAAATGCTGCTGTACCAGTATTTAGAAAGGCTCTGCCAAAAGTCTTGCCAATCAAAGAGGAAAAGATTAAAAGAAGAGCAGAAAAACAAGAGGCAACCAGTACGGCAAAGGCACAGGGTGACTGGGGTAGATGGCTTAAATAAGGTTTACATTCCCTGTCAAGTGTTTCTGAATGTGCAGTATTATCTGAGGACATAAGCAGCACTTTCAGTGTTCAGAGCAAGGTTCACAGAGTGCATCTTTCTTTACAGGAAGCCTGATAGGTACTAGATTGTACACCAAAAATTAGCCAGTGAGGCAATTCTTCCCAACTCTGCATCTTTCCCAACCAGGTGTCCCCCATCACTACAGTTCCCATGGGCAGGAATTCTAGGAGTTGCAGTCCAAACCAAGTTGGGGAAGGTGGTTCTAGGTAAGATGGAGTCTTTGAACCCCATAAAAAGCAAGCTAGGTGGTAAAGGCTAATTCAGATAGTTCATAAAAACAGAACCATAATGTACAGATCCTTTTATAGTGTAAGTCATAAATTTCTTGGAAAGCGTGAGGTCTCATTATTCAGTCTCTCTAATAAGCTTGGCCAGGACATATGCAAAGAAGTAGCAGCCATATGGAAAGTTGTGTGTGTGATTTCATTTGTATCACCATTGTAGTTGCTACAGTATAAAATAAACACATTGACTTTAATTCTATAAAAGAGCACTGCCCAACTTGTCATCCACCCAGTCTGAACCCGTCCCAGTGAACCATGAATGGTGGCTTGACAAACCCCTCTGTTCTTGCAGTCGTGGGAAAGCCATACATACAGGAAAGTTATTGAGCTGCTGGCGGGCTGGTTCAGCAGAGTGACCTTCCAGTACCTGCTTCAAGCTTGTGGCACTTCATGCTAGGGGAGGCTAGCCAGTGGCCGTCAGATGAAGATGATAATGGGGCCTTGGCTGTAAACAGATCTGTTGGGTTGAATGTTATTTTTATTCTGTTTTTGTTGTCTTATTATTGTTGTTTTGACGGCTTTATTTTATTATTCTTTTAATCAAGTTGGCTGCCCGGGCTGCCATTTTTCTTGGTAGATTGATCAAAGCAGCATCAATACAAATCAAATAAGTAGAGTGCAGACCTGGGGTTGTACTGAACGGGAGTATGCATCTGATGTGGAAATGACTCTGTCCTTCCAGCCGAGGCTGGGGAATAGCCAGTTACAACCAGGTCCCTCCATTTACTAGTTTGGGGTCTTAGCTACATTTCATTTAGAAGCTAACTTAAAAATAAACACCCACAGAATTCAAAAACTTTGTGCAAGATTATACCATACTTTTTTAGATATTTATGTATTTAAGACATAGTCCATAAAATGAGAGATTTTACAGCACTCATGATCCATAATGTCTGTCAACTCCTTGATGGAAAATTAATGTGTGATAAGAACTTAATGGTATATTAAGATTCTCATTATATCAGTTTGAAATGTTTTTTTCTGATAAGCGGTGCAGGTAATTTTAAGTATATTTGGTAGGATGCAGAAGGTTAGGATATTCATAACTCATTAATGTTGTCAGGATGATAAAGGATAGTAGATTAATTGCCATGTGTGAATATTGCCTTTGAGCATAATGGAGAATAGATAAGCAGGGACTGTGGTGTAGGCACATAGCCAGTGTTGCTCTAGATCTTGGTGCCAAAGTCAGAAATGTGTCCAGATTTGTGTCTTATTAAATGAATGCCTTTTGACTTTTAATCCATCCTTTTTTACAGAAAGAGATGACAGCCAGGATGTGTCACTGAAGAGGAGCAGTCGAATGAAGAAAAAACGCAATTTCCTGCTAACTGAAGAACTAGAAGAATACACTAGCCCTCACAGGCAGTTAATTCTTTAAAAGCAGGAAAGCCAGTGGCAGGAGATTATTGCTTTCACAGACACTTCCCACCATCATGTATGCTCTTAACCCTAAAATGCTGCTAGGTACCTCCTTGGAGAGTTGCGGATGACCTGGAGAGAAAGAAACGAGCAGTTCTTTTTCCATACTCCTTGAATGGAGGAGGCGTTCATTAGACTATAAATCATTTCCATCCACCATCCTGCTCTTAAAGCTTTGCTATGATGTTGGTTGCTGGGTGTGCTTTTGAAACTAACCTTAGTATTAAAAGAAAAGTTGCTAATTGGTGATTAGAATGCATTGTTGTGCAGGTACAGGACCCCCAGTAAAGTCTCTGCCCTTTCTTCAGCTTTTCATTTGCTGAAAAGAAATGTACAGCAAGTAGAGAATGAGCTTAATATCTCAGAGTATCATCCTAATTATTTGCAACACAGCTGGCAAGAAGCCAGTTGCCTGCTTTTCCATTTCATACTAGCATGTCTGTTTACCTGGGTGGCACTTTCAGAACATTTCCCACTGTCTGCACACTTATCCCTTGCCTATGCTGTGGCTGTCCGGGCTCAAAAGCTTAATAGAGAAGCTGTTAACTCAGATCTCAAAAGCAAGATCAGTGATCCCAAAGATCCCAAGAGGCTAGATAAAAATGTGGTGTTTGCTTTATCATTTTCTCTGGCGTCCAGTTCTTGCCTGGCTGGCTCACAGAAACAAACAAAAAACCAAATCTGATTTTTATACACACACAGTATAAAAAAGAGAAAGCAAGTGCAAAAAAGAAAGAAAATGCAGTTCTTTCTCATGCAAGTGAGCAGCTTGCTGGAGAGGCTGGAGAAAAGCTGCAGAAAAGTCTCTGATCTCTGGGATTAGCGGCCTGAGTAATATGCTTCAGAATCTGGAAGAAGTAGGCTGTGCACAAGTGTGTACATGTACGTGTGTGTGTTTTATGGAAAGAAATTGACTGGTTAGCATAGGTGTAGGCACCCATGTGCCATCCAGCTGTTTTAGACTATGACTCCCATAATCCTTGCATATCAATGATTCTGGCTAGGGCTTGTGGGAATTGAAGTCCAAAATACCTGGAAGGTACCACAAGAAGACATAGATTTCTGGGAGATGGGCAGATATCACGAGGCACAAAGAACTCTGTGCTGACATAGACACACCTGTTCCGTTGCACCATTCGTACTGGAACCACAGTCACTTGCAGGGCATTTTCAGAGGACGAGCGAGCGTATGTGCACTCCCAAGCTGCAACTGTAAGGATTTAGGGAAAGCAACTTGCATCTCCACTATGAGACTGTGTCCCTTCTTGTAATCACACCTATGCATCTTTCTAAACTTTCTTTCTATGTCTCAAGGTTTGTTGGTAAATGCTTTGAAATACCACTGTGCCTGAACTTTTTCTTTCAACTAGAATGTTTTCTTACTTCCACTTACTTCACTTGCCTGGGAATTTGGTGATTGGCATGATTGGGATATTGGTTATAATGTTGTAAATGCAAAGTTTTGTGTGAGGAAGGTCTGAAAGTAGGATGACTTTAAGACAGCATTAACTGGCAGATAGCCAGTCTGAAGCAGGGCTTGTTCATACTTGTAGTATGTGCAAGATCTGTTGTTGCACATGTGGATGTCCAGTCAAGTACTTGTCTTCCCTTGATTTGAAAGATAAAAGTCCTTGTTAAAGATTGTGTGAATGATGATTAAGGCGAAGATGAGGTTAGAAACATTCCATTTTTTAAAGTGTCTGATTAAAGTGCTCTCCTTCCAATTCTTAGTACATAGATGATTCCTTAGCCACTTTATCCAGTGAAATTACGTAAGATTGGTGACTGCAACCAACAGTCAAGGAATATCTACGGCTAAGCCTATTAGCCACTATTTACTGATGCAGCTTTAAAACACAATTTAGAAAATAAGGGGAGAATGGTATCATATCTGATGTGCCTTCTGGGGAATTAATCTAGTCTTTCATTATATTGGGAAGTTCATTTGTCACACCCACGCACATACACACCAATTAGTCATTCTTGCCTCCCCCATTCAGTCATTTATTTTGTTAAAAATCAATCCTATGCATGTTTAGAAAGAAAGATCTAAAAGGTTGTTGGGGGGTTTTTTTGGGGGGGGGGTCTAATCGTGCACAGGATGGTGCTCTGCCAGTTATTTTTGAAAATGGTTATTAGGAAACTAATCTGACAGAAGGTAAAAATTGAAATACTGATACTACAGATCACGTATGTTGGCCTTAAAGCATCATATACATTGAAAAGTATCTGGAGTTTTGAAGGAGTTATTTTAGGCATGCACATGTTGTTCCCATATAGTTTCAGTAACAACTTTTAAAGCTAAGACAGATCTGTGTGATTTTGAGTCCAAACACGTTTATGTAAAATCTCAAACTTTAATATGTGCAGAAATGATACATCCCTTCATTCAGTGAGCCAATTTAGTATGTGCACCGAAAGCCGGGCATCATTTTCTGTCCTGTGCTTCATGCCATCCCCTTCCTTGCCACCTACATGCTGCACACATTACATGAATCAACCTCTGAATCCTATCTTAGTTTTTGATTTTTGTCTTTTGCCCACTGCAACAGATCTGGCTGCCCTCAAAGCCCCCTCTGTGCATTTTTCCCATTTGGCATCATAGTTTTAAAGAAAGGCACTGCACTACAAAGACACCCGAGAAAGGGCTATAGGTATGGTGGGCAGACTAGGATCTTTGTGGTCCTAGATTTGCCAGTTCAGTGTTATAGACAGCTGGCTACTGCTCTAGCCCATTTCCCTTCTGCTCAGTCCTGAAGAGCACACAGTCTGCATCTAAACAAATCATGGGACGTTCCCACTCCGCTCCTGCTGTCTAAACCATGTATTTCTATTCATGTTTTCTTTTGGATCAAAGATATGAAGCCTATATTCTTTTAATACTTGGCTGATTAAACTTTTTGCCATTTCAAGAACTTCCAAACTGAAGCCAGGATCAAAGCAACCTGAGAAGAATTTCCAATTGTGCAGCAAGGTTTTGGACAGAAATGTGTTTTGCCAAGACACCTTGGCAGCAGATACCCCAGTTAAGTTTCCAGAGCCTTGGGAACTGGGCACTTTGTATCTGCTGCTGCTTGTCTAAACCTGGAATGTAACATTTGCTTTAACGTGTTATCTCAAAGGAATTAACAGCAGGAACTGGATTTGCCAGAACTGCTTTGTGTATGATTTTTGGAAGAACACTGCAATAGCTTGTACTGCTTGGTGATGCGTGGCCATCCAGTAGCCAGTGGATCAGTGTGGTGTTTCTCTTTACTGCACGGAATGACCAAATTCTAAACCTTTACTCAGGAAAAAGTAATTTGCTCTCCACAGTTTAGAGGTTGCTGTTGCTCCTTGTGGTTTAGAGAGATGGAGAATGTGATAATATGTATGAAACTGGAAACTGAACTTTTCAGAAGCAAACCACTTAGTTGAGGGTCCCAACATTTAACAAAATGACAGAGCTGTGTTGGTTTTTCTCAGTTGTGAATGCCCCATCTTTAGGAAAAATAAGACCATAAAACTAGTATGAGAGGCTTAAACTGAGCCTGTGTTCCCAATGGCTTCCCATTCTGCCACCTCCCCATGCAGCCTGTGATGTCTGTTTCTGCACTGCTGAAATTAGTGATGGCAAAACAAGAGGCGCTGCACTGCCCCAGAGCAGTAAATGTATCAATTTTATCTCAGCAACATGCAGCCTATGGCACCTGTACTGTTTTGCCATTGACACTTCCGATTTTTTAAAAAAAATTAAAACTTACTTCTTTTTGAAGTCACCAAATCCAGTACTATGACAGTAGCAGGAGGGTGGCTTGCAGGGGGTGCAAAAATGGCCCCCCGATTCCTCAAAGCTGCCTGCCCCTACTGTAGAAGATAACCCCACCATTAACTTCCACAGCTTGTCTAGTGGTAAACCTTGATAACAGCCTTTGTTTTAATAGCTTATGTTTCATTGGCAGTGAAAGGTGAGTACAAATGGTGGATATGGTGCATGAATGGGAACTTGTAAATGATTGCACATGACAATTTAGAAATGCATAACATTGATTGCACTCATGCCAAGCAAACATTTTACTGTGTTTTAATGCTCATACCAGGAAAATATTGAAAAGAGAGGGAAAGTGTTATGTCAAATTTGGTTATGGGCTATTTCTACTGGCTGGTTTTAAATGTCAACAGTTTATTAAACTTGAATATAGAAGTTTAGTTCATCATACATATGAATAGATAGAGCTTCCTTATTCCTAATTTCCTTTCACACATTAGCCCAACAAAACCAAGTATTAGAAACTGGTAGATAGATTATTTCTTTTTCTGTTTTTCAGATGTTCCTATTTTGAAATGATATAGTTTATATGGAACATTTCCAAGAAACACAGTTATTTTTCTTACCTAATCTGTGATGATACATGTGGGAGTTTCCCCACACCAATTTAGGTAAAGGCTGCAGATTGTTTTCAAGGGTTTAGGGTTAATGTTTGTTTAGGTTAAATGTTTGTTTGATTACATTGTGTTTTTTCTGCCCCACCAAATTCTATCAATATGTTCTTTAGCAATATCAAAGCCAATGCATTCATAGAATATTTTAGTTCCATGTGTGATTAAATTAAGAGTTCAGTTGTATGTTGAGACCAATGCTGTCAATGAAATAAAATGTCTTTTAGAAAAAGATAACATGTCTAATGTTGCATTAATCCTGATTCATATTTGTAAGTTACCGAAGGAAGAAAAACATAGGTATACCACAGCAACTCTGTAGAAAATCCCATTTTAAGTAACAATTGTGCATGTAAAAGAAGAAGAGGTAGAATCCAATTCCCTTTTGGGATGACACATTGAAATTTATGGCTCTCATGAATCCCAGTGTCCATAGCAATAGCTATTGTGATAATGTTGATTCAGTTCAGTTGGTGTTGTTAAGTGTTCTGCTTTGTCATCTGATGCAGTGGTTTTCAAACTGTTGTCCAAGAAGCTCTGAGGAGGTTCTGCTGCAGAAGTAGCGCTCATCCACCATAACTGAGCTGTCGTTGCAGCAGAAGACGGATGCATTTTGGGCTGTGCACTCAAAGGTGACAGCTATCCTAGGGCAAACAAGAATCCCATGCAAATCAAGCCTGCTCTAGGACACACCCAGGACCCTACATCTGAACCTCCATAATAAGCCGCTGCTGTGCTCTCTGCTGAAGTTAAAACCAAGCTGACTAGTATTATCCCTGTGTGGAGAGTTTCCATGCCTAGCAATGGAAACCCCATAGAACAAGAGTGGACAATTTAGAAACCTCCACATGTTTTACCTATAGCTTCCACCATCCTTCGCCACTAGAGGGATCATGATTGACTAGGGCTGATGGGAGTTGAAGTACAGAATATCTGCAGGTACAAAAGTTTCTCCACCCTCACCTAGAAGAACCTGATGAAGATACTGATGAAGAAACTCAGTATTTTGAATAATAGCTCCTGTTACGTATGGAAAGATGATCCTTGCCTGTTAAAATGTTGCTAGTACCACGAACGTTGTTTTAGCTGCCAATGACTTTCATCAGATGTTTTGTCTTGGAAGGAACATTCTGCTTTGAAGATGGGGCAATATAATGGTTTCACTGGAACTTTTTTCTCCTTGTTATGTACATCTTACCCCCCAAAGATGACATCATGCATTTTAAGTTGCTAGATGAAAGCAGCGGGATTATGAGCCACTTCACGTAATTGGAAACCACGATAAAGCACCCACACACACGTAATCCTTTTAGCCAAGTCCTATTATATATTACACGCTGTATCAATGCACGACAAGGGGACGGTTTTCAGTTCTCTCATCCACTTCATCCTTTGACAATACAGACAAGGGACCTGGTTGTCCTTGGGGGGAAAATAATACACCTTGGGGTTTCCAGAAACATCAGGAATTCCACCTCGGGACAAATTGCCATCCACATGGCTATGCAAGAGAAAGGCAATGATCCACCGGTCTGCATACAGATCATCTCTGTTATAGCTGTGGTCAGTTTTGGTGTTTATTGCATTTTAAAGGGGAGCACATTTGGAGCATTCAACTGGTGGTACATAGTAGGCACGTGTTGCCTTGTAGCCGGCGCCTTCGCTTCCTTCCGCATCTATGAAGTCTGCATCTCGGTGGCACATCAGGAGATCGCCTTGGAGCTCAGTCCACATCCCTAGGCAAGGCAATTCAAGAGATGGACACAGTGCGATCCACACGGGTTGCTTGGCAATTTATGGAGGCCTTTCTGTAAGATGTAAGTACCTAACCTACCTGAGTAGAATAACGCATTGGCAGGTGAATTGTGGCCACTCGCATGTCCCTTCAGCCGCGTGGGAAGATACAGCAGAGGACGGAACACATGACAGAGAACCTTTTCAGCTTCAGACCAAGGAAAACAAGGGGGACATTTCATGTGCAAGTCTATGGGTTCGTGCACCATTCCAGTCCAGCCAGGTGATTCCTTCAACCTCGGTGTCTCCAGTACAGGCTAACTGCCAAGTGCTTAGTTTCCTTTTCACTCTTGGGCTGAGGCAGAGGTGGATGGACAGACATGGCAGATGTAGGAGCCTGGCTGTTTTCTTCTTTCCCCCACCCCATAGTCGTTTTGTCCTTCCCAGCTGGATTCCATCAGCAGTCATTGGGCCAGTGCAGTGAGAATCTGCCTTAGGTACACAGATGGTCAGCTGGACATTATTTGGGAGCAGAGGGAGTGTAAATTAGCTCTACTTTACACCCTTAGAGTAGCTTCCCCAACCTAGAACCCTTCAGATGTATTGGGCTATGATATCCGTTATCCAAAGCTAATGCAATCATTGGTTATGGATGATGGGATGTGTGCAACACATCCGGAAGGGGCCAGGTTGGGGAAGGTTTCTTTAGAGTGGCATCTTCCCTACTCCGCATCTTCTGTCTCCCCCTTTTGCATACCATTGATGTAGATTTTTTCCTTCCACCTGTTCCTACACTGTCTTTTATATTAAAGCATAGTAGGATGTTCAGAGTGCTTTGTATCTTATCTCAGTAAGCCTTACAACAACCCTGCAAAATAGACAAATATTATTACTCATGTACTGCAGGAAAAGATTAAGGCTGGAGTGCAGAAATAATGTCTAGATTTCCTGGTTCACATGTCATTTTGTATGCATTGGTTTGCAGATCGTTGCCATACTTGGAGAGCTGTTTTTACTATTTAGTCAGGATTTTGCATTACCCCGAATATTTTCATTATCTATGACAGGGATCCTCAAACTCTTTGAACAGGGGGCCAGTTGAAAGGTGCTGACGATGGGCATGGGCTGCCAAGGTGGTGTGCACAGGGGGAGCGCGCGGAAAGGCAGGGGTGTGCATGCGCAGAGATGGTTTTCTCCAAGTGAGTCCAAAACGATCTTGCGAGCAAGCCGGCGCTTTGCCACAGGCATGATGAGTCCAAAACCTCTATGGTGGGCCAGATAAATACGCATGGCGGACCAGATCCAGCCTGTGGGCCGTAGTTTCAGGACCCATGATCTATGACATTGTTCTATACACAAATTAACAGCAGAATTGCAGTTTTTATTGCCTCCACTAGAGTGTGCATTTGTTTGCATTTTTGGTAATCACACTCGGTTGCAACTGGTATGTAGTATGTGACAAATTCTGAGAAAATAAAATACATGTTTATGGAACATGTGTCTATAGTCCCACCCCAACCCCCCATCTAGCTGAGGTGCTTTACATATGATCAAGGCACTGTGTACCAGTGAAGATATTGCATTTGGATCTGAAGAGCAAGCCGCCCCCTTGCTTCTCAGACTTAGGACAGCCCCTGTTTTTTCATCTAGCTTTCCTCTATATAAGCGACAGATAATAATGACTTACCCTGCTGGTTCCCTGTGAAGATGAGTAGCATAGAGTGGCAGATCAATCAAAAGAGTGGATTCAGAGAGCCACTGCAGCCGCAGTGGCTGCCCGAACTTTTTGTCTGGAGCCCTGAAGTCTGTGAAGGTATCACCCCACCACCGCCATTTAGCGGCACTTGCTAAAACAAAGGTCCAGGAGCCTGATGATTCCTGTGGCATCTCATCCCCCTGGATTAGCTGGCATTTTACCCACATGTGCTTCCCCTACTGCCATCCCTCTTGCCCAAATCTTTCTTGCCTGAGAGTTTTTTTTCCCTTGAAGTGTCCCCCTTTCCTTGTCCATAAATCTGTCAGGAAATAAGGATCTTGAAAACAAACACACACATTTTAGAATACAGTGGTACCTCGGTTCATGAACACTTCAGTTCGCAACCAAATTGGTTCGCGAACAGAAATTTCGGCAAAATCATGCCTTCGTTCGCGAACTCCTCATCGGGTGACGACCATGATTGTGGCCAAGTTCCTGCATGAACATGATTGCGATCGCAGCCATCTTCCGCTTGCTTGGGCTGCAGTGGATGACGTCGCACCGCCCCCCAAAAGGGAGAGGATGACATGAGGGGGAGCCATGAGGGTACGCTTGGCTGAGGCCTTCCTGGCTCCTTGCTGCTGCCCCGCTTCCAAGCCGGAGGAAGGCCCCCTCACAGGTGGTTCCCTGGCTCCAGGAGGGAGAATAGGAGCGGGAAGCCGTGAAGAGGGAGGTAAGGGCTGCTTTCCGTGGGCCGAGGCAAGGGACAGGGCCACAGCTGGCCAAGCAGGGTGCCTCTCGCCTCTCCCCACCATGGGGGGAAGAAGCATGGCAGCTACTCAGCTGCGGCTCGCTCGGAGAAGGCCACGGCAGAGGCGCAGGAGCCATGGCCCCACTCCCACTCCACTTTGTGGTAAAAAAAAAAAAAAAAAACCCAAAACATTTATTTAAAACTTTTATATGCCATCCTTTTTGTATAACATAAAGGTATGGTTCAGAACAGATTAACCTTATTTGCATTGAACCTTATGGGGAAATTTGACTTGGTTTGTGACCAATTTGGTTCATGACCAGAATCGTGGAATGAATTAAGTTTGTGAACCGAGGTACTACTGTATATGTAAATTAGCACATGCAAATCTGATTTTGTTGTTGCTCTCCTGCGGACTTGAGCTCTGATTTTTGGAGGGCAGTGTGTTCCCTTCTGGGCCCGCATATGGCTCCTGGCAGGGTGGACTGAGTGGGTGATGGATCCTTCGGGGGAATATTTTCACTACAATTGCAAAACTGAGAGAAGCTCTCCTGCTGGAAGCTGGGCAAAGTGGACTAGCCTTTTATTACACGTTTGCTCCACCCTTGTTCTAAAGCGAAAAGAGCAGTGCACTTGGCCCTCCCTTGCCTTTCTTTGATTCAGTGAGAGAAAGTGGTTGGCTTGAAGTTTCTCTGATAAGCAAGAATGGGAACTTGATCTTGTGTCTCCCCAATCATTGGGTTGGATCCAGCATTCTTATTCCACCAGTTGAAGGCTATTGTTGCCAATTGCAGCACCCCAAAACACCCCAAAAGTAATTGGCCAGAGGAAGGCCACATAGTAAAAACACCACAGTTGTACTGTCCCAGGAGGGAGGGCAGATAAGAACAAAATGAACTTTGTGTAACCCACACCTAACACACTAGCCTGACCTCGAATACAGTAATCAAAGGGACAGTGGAGACTGGTTCTAGCCACCATGAAAGTTGCAAATGTGCAGGGAGTAAGAGCATGGCAAGCCTGTGTGAATCTCGAGCAGGTAAGAAATAGACATGGGAAATGTCTGGTCCTTGACAGAAGAAAGGACTCTTTCTCCAGCATGGGAGGGGGTGCATACATTGATGTATCGATGTATTAGATGTGTATTAGGTAACCAGTTAGGTCACCTAATTGGTTACCTAGGGTATAAAACGCATGAACTGGGGTGCAACTTTTGAGACACTGCTTTGGCTGAATGTCCCCTTTTGTCTCCCTTTATTCTATAGTGCACTAGAATAAAGCTGTTTTTGGCTCTAAGTCTTGTCTGAGGCTCCTTTTGGCTCGGGTCTGGGATCCACCTGGGTTTGCCCTTGCTGTTGGCTGGCTGAGTTAGGTAACACTATTGTCATTGGAATGGGACTTTGTATCCTTTCTCCCCCTCACCCCCCATAGGACCTCTGCATGCAATTTCTCCAATTTCCAGAAAGCCCCCTAAACAATTAGAACAGACTTGGATGATGCAGTGGAGAAGATTGGATATAAGGCCCAGAAGATGAAGGATCGAAGGCCTTCTCCAGCCTTCCAAAGTATGACATCACACTGTTTTCCTTGCATATAACCATATAAATAAAGGATAGCGCTTGAAATTGTTTCAGAGATGGCAAATTATAAAATACTGCTTTAATGTAATGTAATGTAATGTAATATATTTACTTGGTCTTATTATGGCTTGCTTCTAATACAGTATTTTGCTCTCACCTTTTGAAAGAGATCATGTGAACATAGATATACTCACACTCATCATTCAGATAATAGGACAGGTTATGTGAAGAAGGATCTGATTTCCACATGCAACCAGGACACGTTTACAGCTCCTGCCTAACATTTACATGTATAAGTGCTTGAACTACCTGTTGAAAACCTTATCTGGGCACACACAAGGTTTTTTTGGAAAACAACTCCTCTGTAATGAAGTATTTTCTGGTGAGCTGCGCAAAGACCCAGTCTTCCATTCCCATGACTGGCTCATTCTGGGTCTAAAAGCCATGGTGATGTCATAGTGAGCAACCTCAGAATGTGACATGAAGGATTCCAGGAGAAAACAGCGAGACTCGCCCAGAAGAATGACTTGCGAAGTTGGACAGTTTCCCCTATGAATCCACTGCTGTTTATGTTTTTATCTTCATTGGTATTTACAGGAACCACTAAAGGTACGGTCTCTTGGAAACTGATTTTGCTGTTGTTATGCTTCAAAACACTGCAAAACAACAGTAGCAAAAAAAAAAAAAAAAGGAAATGGGTGTTACCACCAAAAGCAGACATAATTTTGTCATTGCGCTATGATTTGCACATCTGGATGTCATGTGCGTGCGTGCAAGCTAGATCCTCCTATCCCCAGTTGAGAATCATTAAAGTTCTTCATTGAATATCTCAAGCCTTCCTTCCTCTAATATCTGTTACCACTCTACAGGAAATAATTTCATACACCCAGAAAGTATCTGATAGTAAATACCTTCTCTTTCTCCACCTTTTCTATAGCTATTACTTGTGCTTTCTAGGGTAATTTTAAGAATATAGAAGCAGCCCTTCTGGATCTGAGTACATATCGAACAAGGCCAGTCCACAGCGGTGTCCGGGAAGCCCACAAAAGAGGCTTGAAGGCACTGGCCGAGCCTTCGCTGGCCTGGTGTCCTCCAGAAATGTTGGAATGAACTCCCACTATTCCCAGCCAGTACCACTCTTGGAAAAACTGTGCCAGCCCTCCCATGCTGTCTTTTCCCAGTAACTGAGAGTCCATGCCATACCTCCTCAAAAACCAAAGAGCTATCATTACTAGTAGCTTCCATAGAGCTATCATTACTAGTAGCTTCAGGCAGATCCATCCTCCATGAAATTGCCTAATCCCTTTTCACCGCCCATAACTACCACATTTATTGGCAGTGACTTCAGGAACTTTGCACTGCCTTCAAGTCTCCTTGCAGGCTTTCCAGTGGCATCTATGTGGCCACAGTGGGCTTTGCCTAGAAGGATCCATCTTTTGCTTTGCAAAAACATACATGTGTTTCACCCAGAAGCTTACTGGAGATCAGTTTCACTGTAGTACTATAAAAACTCCACCACTTTGTCCACATCTTGCAACTCCTTTCTCCCTTCATCTGAAAAGGACATATGCATGGTAGGGAAAAGCACCATTTTGTAAAGGAAAGTGTTCTGCTAGTGACAAGGGCTTGATTCTGTGCTGCAGCCCTTCCATTTGGGCTTTGGGGCAAGGCTTCCTGGAATGATTGGAAAGCTGCCAAGGATGCTAATACTTGAAAGTTTAGGGTGGTTGTTGTTGTTTTTCTCCATATCATAAACTGCTTGGGGCAGAAGTATTTTTATTTATCATTTTCTACTATATATTCTTATATATCTGTACTGCCTAGTACCTGGAGCTGTCTGAGCAGTTCACATATAAAACAGGCCATATTATTGTTGCTGTTGTTGTGATTGCATTTCTATTGTGCTCAATAGCCATAGATGACATATACATAATAATTATTGGACTAGCTTTTCTGTGGTGCAGACAAGCCCGGTGGCCTTCGTGTGCTGAATCTGGCTGATTATTTCTATTTCTGATCACAGCAGTCATGTCGTACAGTCATACAGATGCACCTTGAGGCAGGTGCTTACATGGGGACCACTGGCAAGTATCAAGCAGCCCTTAGATCAGAGGTGCAACAATATATAGTCCATCCCAGCACAATTACCCACATGTGTAGACAGAATCCCACCATGTTCAACAAGGTCTTCTCTCTAATAAGTGCTCTTAGGCTTGCAGCCTTAATCAGAACAGTTAATTAGTTAGATCACGTTGCTTGACCAAAAATGCCCTTGATGATTCAGGCAGCACATTTTTAAAGCATTAATTATGTTTGTACATGCAAAAATGGCCAGTGGCAGGCCCCATCCAGAAAGAGGTGCTTTGCTTTGCTCTCACAGGAGGGACTTGCCTCACTAAGAAGGGGCCCACTGAGTGACATGCCATAATGTCAACAGATGTGCATTCATTAATTAATGAATTTCTTAACCGACTATGGCATATTTAAACCATACAACTCTGCCTTAGGTCTGGCAGATGCAGGAAAAGGTGCGTCACAGTCACAAAACACTAAACGCTCTTGAATGCATGAACATATGGGTCCTAGTCTACAGTTTCGCTAGGCAACAGGCTTAAAATTATACACTGAACTCCCTGAGCTGAGAAATGTCAAACTGTGGGAGAAGGACTTAAGCAAATTAGCAGGCACTTAGTCCTTATTCTGCTATATTTTGCTGTTTGGACCAATACAGTCTACATGGCCTGGGATCACAATACCTGACGGAAGGCCTCTCCTGGCCTCTAACTATCCAGATACTATGATCAAGTTCTGGCAGCTTTGTCAAAGAGATAAAGCTTTGGATGGTGGCAACAAGGAGAAGAGCTTTTCAGTGGTGGCCCCCCAATTATGGAATGAGCTCCTGCCTGGCGCCAACTTTACTATTCTTTTGGTGCCAGGTAAAGACTGTCCCCTCCTGAAGGGCATTTAATCAGTTACATGGGCCTGCTGGCTGCTTTTAATGTATAATTTTTGCTTTTCTGTTTATCTGGTTTTAAATTTTGTACTGCCAACTTTTTAATGATGCTTTAATATATTTAATTGGTATATTATATACCAAAATTGATTGATCATGTGGTTCTTTCTCCCATGATCAGCCTTCCACTGAGAGAAAGGGTGATCATCAGATGCAAAATAATCGTGCCATTGGCCCCACCGGAGTGACTGCATTTCTTGCAGACCTGTGGACAGGCGGGCAACTCGAGAGCAAAGCAAATCACACAAAGCTCAGTGACTGGGGGAACAAAGTCTCAGAGACTGAGGCTAAGTGGATAATAAGCTCAAAGGTGGGAAGCAATCTACGTAACCTTTCTTCTGCTTCTTTGCTTCTCACCTATGAAGCATGTAGCTTCATTGCAAGTTTTATCACATTTCATTATTGGTATTAGACCGCCTAGCTGCTATGTGTAAAACAGAACATAAATTAAATCAACACTACTACTACTACTACCCTTTTCCAAACAACAAGACTGCCATTCTGACCTGCAATTTCTACCAAAGGGTATCTTCATTTTAATCAGATAAAGCTATTCTGCAGCTTTGTTGAACCACAACCTAGTTAAAAATGACTTTTTATGTCTAATATGTCTTGTTTATTCAGAGTATTCCAAATTACCTCTTACAATCAATAATGAGAAGGAAGAAAAAGAGAAAGAGGCGGCGAGCAATACAAAGCATATAATCATACAACCTACTATACACAAGGTTTTTGCAAAGAAAGGTAAACAGGATGTATTAAACAATAAACAATACTGTGGAATACCAATAATTATCCAAGTTTAAACCAAACCAAAGCCCAGTTTTTCAATTATTAAACTTCAGTACTTAAACTGCCCTCAATATGCACCAAATGAGAAGGCTACCAATACAAATTTTAATCATAAAGGAAACGTAAATCACTGGCTGCCATCCTGTTCACTCTCCTGGAAGTAAGTTCAGTTCTACTCAATGGCACATGTCTGAATAGACATGTAAAGAATTTCAGAGTTACTCTCGGAGGGTCCATTTTAATAGGCAGAGCTTCATGTTTGGGGTAATTTTTATAAAGCTGTTTTGGTGAACTGTGTGTAGCTGAAGCAGGGAAGGTGCTACTGATGGGTGGCAACCTTTCCTTGTTCACTGTATTGAATAATGAGGAATAAAAAGATACATCTCATTCCGTATAGGGGTGATTGCCTGATGCTCATTGGAGGAGCTGTTCTTAAATGTCCTCCAGGTCAGAGATGAAGGCAGTTGACAGAGACAGCTGGGGAAATTCCAGTTGCTAATGGAGCACACATCTCCTGTTGTGGTCTTGACACAGAGCTCGCACGAAGTCGTGCCTTCAAAAACTCCAAATAAGCAGTTTGCTTCCTCGGAATTCAGGAGTTGATTGGAATGTTTGTTGTTGTTGTTAGTCGTGAAGTCATGCCTGACCCATCATGACCCCATGGACAACATTCCTCCAGGCCTTCCTGTCCTCCACCATCCCCCAGAGTCCACTTAAGCTCATGATGACTGCTTCAGTGACTCCATCCAGGCACCTCATCCTCTGCCATCCCCTTCTTCTTTTGCCATCTATTGTTCCCAGCATTAGGCTCTTCTCCAGGGAGTCCTTCCTTCTCATTAGGTGGCCAAAGTATTTGAGTTTCATCTTCAATATCTGGCCTTCTGAAGAGCAGTCAGGGTTGATCTCCTCTAGAACTGACTGGTTTGATCGCCTTGCAGTCCAAGGGACTTGCAGGAGTCTCCTCCAGCACCACAATTCAAAGGCCTCAATCCTTTGGCGCTCAGCCTTCCTTATGGTCCAGCTTTCACAGCCATACATTGCAACTGGGAAAACCATAGCCTTGACA